>NC_081561.1:16516823-16719773 GCF_022355385.1 Mustela nigripes | reverse complement strand
TTTTTTTTTTTTTTTTTTTTTTTTTTTTTTTTAAGTTGATGCAGGTCAGGGGGTTAGGTCTCTCTGGAGGTTAGCCCATAATTTCTGCAGGTTCAGTGACCAACTTGGATCCATCCCAGGCTGTCTTGAACTGTTCTGGAACAGGAAATTCTCTCTGGAAAAAATGCAGAAGAACGAATTTACTTAAACAGACAGAGGAAAGGCTGATTTGTATCACATGGTGGACAAAGACATTTTATGGAATCCAAACCTGTGTTGTGGCGAGGTCTTCCGGGTCCCATGGAGATTTGCATCATTGCGTGTTGGGTCTGTGACTGTCTGCTAGCATCATCATTAAAGCTAGAATCTACTAAGAACCAGGCATTCTAACTATGAGATCTATATGGGCTCCGTTAGTCTATAGCCCCAGAAGCTGGGTGTTCCTGAGATGCCATCTACGGGGCGCAGGTCTGAGAAGTTGAACAGATGGCTGAAGATGGTAATGGCCAGAAGCAGCCAGACTTGAAGCCAGACAGCCTCTCAACCCACTCTCCGCCACATGCAAACTTGCACAGGATCATCTGGGGGAGCCTGTTAAAATGCAGATTCTGATTCCATAGATCTGGGGAAGAGAATGGCAATCTGCATTTCCAACCAGTTCCGAGGGGACACTGAGGCTGCGGATCCCAGTCACACTGACTAGAAAGGCTTTGCTCTGGTGTTCTCTGTAGACTCTCCAATGAACTATGAAGATGTGCTTTGGGTTGTACACCAATGCGTTACCCTGAACCCTACCACTTCATTCCTCCCACTGGAGTAAGACACGCATGAGCATCACAGAGGGAGAGAGAGGGTGGGGGTTGGCGGTGGGGGGGCGAGCCAAAGTAAAAGTAGTTTGGAATCTCTCCAGTCCCCAGAAAGTGGTTCTGCAGTCATTTAAGAAAAGGATCCCCGAGGAAGCTGGGAGGCAGTCCCCTTGGCCCCGGCTTCTGGGCCCTCCTGGGATGTTATGTGCACACAGCACGGCTGAAACCCCAAGTGTCTGATAAGCCGTGTCTCTGCTCCTCCATCAGAGCGACGCCATCTTGCCGTGGAACCCACCCACGAGTACGTATTTTCTTAGATGTGGGATCCACCTGCCTCTTCTGGAAGTAATCACGGCTTGGTGCTTGCTGTCAAGTACCTGGTAGAGAATGCCCCAGAGTGAAGGTATTTCTTTGACAGCTAACCATACTACAGATAGCCGTTCCCCATCTCTTTTGGCGGTGAAGTAATATGATGACAGTAATATGATGACATTCTTCTCTGGGCGACGGACTTCCTTCAGGATGAGTCCTCCCCACCGCCCACTCCCAGATTACAAGGTCCATGGTAGGACCTCTGCCTGCTCCCTACTAGCTCCCACTAGAAAATGTATCAAGAGGACCATGGGATGAGGGCACAGGATAACCTACTCACGGGGGAAGACTCCTTTTTCAGCATAAAAGCTCGGGTGTTGACCCATACTCCCACCTTCGGTCCGGGGATCTGGAGCTTGGCCCTACAGTGGAATGCCCTGAGAAGCTCTACCGAGCACAGATGCCTGGGACTGCGCCCAGGGAGGCTAGCTGACTTAGTCTGGAATGCTGGTCCAGACTCACGGCTTCTCTCAGCGGATCCAGCTCCCATGTAGCAGAGCCTTCTGCTGGAACAGCTGCAAAGGCCAGGGACCAGCCTAACATTTGGCTCTCCCGTGCAAAGCTGCTCTGTATCAGCTCTAGCTGCTCTGTAATTTTAGGTAGAGAAGGTGAGAGGGCTCTTCCCAAGCTCGGGGTTAGGTTAAGCAAATAGCTGCGAAGCGTGGCTCAGTGTTGGCAGACTTTTGCTTTTCAGCCTTATGTGATGGATCCTAGGCTGCATCCCGTAGCACGAGGGTAATGCGGAGGAATTTACGGACAGGTGAGAGAACATTCAAGCACGGTTGCTGTCTGTCTAAGGACGTGGATGGTGACTGGGCCACAGGCTGATGGATGTGTCTTCGAAGTCGCTTCCACAGTCAGAATCAGAGGGAATCACCTCTGGGTTTATCTGCACGTCCAAGAAAGGGCAGCGAGTGGGAAGCAACGACTTGCTTCCAGAGAGCCGCAGCTAGCAAGTCCGACACACTGCGTGATGTAGAAGATGGATTCATTTGGACTTCCTTCTCTTTCTTTCTTTCTTTCTTCTTTTTTTTTTTTTTTTTGTTTGCTGTTTAAAGATTTTGTTCATTTATTTGCGAGAGAGCGAGAGTAGGAGAGCACAAGTGGAGGGGCAGTAGCAGAGGGAGAGGGAGAAGCAGGCTCCCCACAGGGAAGGGAGCCCAACAGGGGTCTCCATCCCAGGACCCTGGGATCATGACCTGAACCAAAGGCAGACGTTTGACCCGCTGAGCCACCCAGGTGCCCCTGGATTTCCTTTTCAGCGTGGGAGAGTATCTGCATGCTTCTCTTAGAAGCTGCTTTGTTGCAGGAGAGGAGGCCCAGAAAACAAGTGGTGGCCGAATGACTTAGGCTGGGGGTCTCAGAAGGGCTGGGTGGCCTGCTAGCGTCGGGATCCTCCAGGAGGCCTATTAAAATACCGATTCCCCAGACCCCACCCGCAGCCTCCTGAATCCAGCCCCTAAGGCACAGACTCTGGGGGTTGGCATTTCCTTGGAGCTTCTCGGCGGGTCCTTCCGCTGAGTTTGAGAACCCCTGACCCAAGTAGACCTACAGAAATAGGTCGACTTACTATCACCCCCTCCCTCGGATTTCTCCCTCATGTTTGCCTCCACCATAGCAAGGGACAATCTTCAGTCCTAAATACCGTGAACTCAGATGCGGGAGGTCCTATCTGACCAAGGCTAGCCCGTGTAGGTCAGTTATGAGGACAATCGCAAATCGAATTCCTCTCCTGCCTGCGCATCAACCCACCAACGAAGCTCCCAGGCTTTGAAAAGGTACTTACGTAATCCCCATCCTGAGGAATAAGGACATTCATTTCAGAAGACTTGGCACTCACGATCTCACAGCCCAGCGCATGCTCACTGAGGTAAATGTGGCAGCCTTCCGTCTTATTGATGGAGATGGTTGGCACTTTCCCCATTACCTGAAACAGGCAAAAGGAAAGCCTGGCACCACCATACAGAAAAACAGCACAGTCCGCGGGCTGCCCGTGGCTCTAGGAAGGGCGCGGTCAGCGCTGGAAAGGCTGGTGAGTAGCATCGTCTCCAGGCTGAACCGGTGGGTGTCATTTGGGGACAGAATGAAAGGACCACACAAAGGGATTCTCAAGCCTCAGGGTCTCCTTCCCTGAGACCAAGGGAAGGGATTAATGCGAAAACAGCAGCTAAGTGTTCCGAAAAAGTCTCACAACCCTCTAGTGGATTTGAAACATATATTTGATTTCACGGATAAAAGTAACAAGACGCATTTGCTTTTCTTTGCTGAAAATGTTAGTTCTGACAAATCTATGAATCTTGGGTTAAAACAAATCCTAATACTGTCATTTCAGAGTAAATACATTATTCTGTAATTGAGTAGATTTTTTTTTCTTGAACCTAAATAAGGAACAGTACGGTTCTTTTCATAGAAATCTTTCGCCAGATAAAAATCTCACTCACTGGCTCAATGTGAAGCTTGAGTAAGACAATGAGTGTCTAGGTATTTTGAAATGTATTAATTGCAGGAGCCAGAAGTGGGGACTTGGTTCACGCCACTCATTGCATGGATAAACAGGACCATAGACAAATATAGACGCAGACAAAGAATAACCTCCTTTCTATTGTTTACAAATATCTATGCTATAAAAATTCGATCCTGTTTCACATTTCTCTTTGAACAGGTTTCAGACATTCCTCTCTCCCCCAGTCTCTATAGGGGCCGACTGTTCCCCCAATGACCATATTACAACGCTATGATTTTCCTTCTTGTCATGGTAATTGACGTGATAAAGACCTCTCCTCTTTCACCCCAAAGAAAAGGCTGGTTTGCAAACCCAACGGGCAACTCCCGTTGATGGGGCAGATGATGTAAGAATTCCTTAGGGGGAGCCTAGCCAGATTGCCACACTTCTCTGTTTTCTCCTCTCTCCATAGAAACTGGACACTGAGTTAGAAATGAGCCCCAGCCCCCCCCCCCGCCCAAAAAAAAGGCAAAGGTAGTTCAAGGTCAGGTAAGCCCAGGGCTTTGCCATAAATACACGACTACAGTAATAATACATGTAGCTGTATTACAAGAATGTGTCAGCAGTAATGTTTTGCTAATTTCTAGATTTGTTTATCTTAGAGTGAGGAAGAGCATCTACACGCTGCCCAGAGCGGTACGGGGAGCGAGGCAAGAGAAGAGAAAGGATAAACTGCCTTGGGTGATTTGTTCGTGAGGCAGAACGGGGACACGTGAGGCAAGTGCATGACGCTAATACACTTTATTTATATTTATATACTGCTGTGCTATATATTAAAAATGCCTCAATACCCCACGGATCTGAAAGTCTGAAAAAGCAAGGGCAGATCTTAAAACAATCGCCCTGATAAACGGTGAGAATGGTGTTTTCCACAGCACTTCAGTCAATGCTGCACGAGAGGAGCTTATCTCCACGCTCTTTGCCCCTGGTGGTCTAGAAACACTTCGCGAACAGAACTGGTTTCTTGTCAAGAGAACTGGGCCAAAGAGTATCTTCTCTGCTGAGTGACAGCTGATGTGTGACCTTGCCCAAGCCAATGCTCTAGCATGTGATATGCTTCTAGTTTAGTTAGGGTTTTCAGAAATTTGTTTCTCTATAACAAGCTTTTCTTAGGGGATGCCTGGGTGGCTCAGTTGGGTAAGCGTCTGCCTTCGGCTCAGGTCATGACCCCAGGGTCCTGGGATGGAGTCCTGTGTTGGGCTCCCGGCTCGGCGGGGAGTCTGCTGCTTCCTCTCCCTCTGCTGCTCACCCTGTTTGTGCTTTCTCTCTCTGTGTCAAATAAATAAATACATCTTTTAAAAAAGTGGTTTTCTAAAAATACTTTATTTTTAAGTAACTCGACACTCAATGTGGGGCTCGAACCCACAACGTAATGATCAAAAGTCGCATGCTCCAACGACTGGGCCACCACGCGCCCCTATTTCTCTATAAAAATTTAAAGAATTTCCGGGGCGCCTGGGTGGCTCAGTTGGTTGGACGACTGCCTTCAGCTCGGGTCATGATCCCGGAGTCCCGGGATCGAGTCCCGCATCGAGCTCCCAGCTCCATGGGGAGTCTGCTTCCCCCTCTGACCTTCTCCTCTCTCATGTTCTCTCTCACTCATTCTCTCTCAAATAAATAAATAAAATCTTTAAAAAAAAAATTTAAAGAATTTCCATGTTATACTTAGTCTCTTCTCCTCATCATTTGTCCTTTTTTCTGAGGGTAGTTTGCCAAGAACAGAAGAACTGGCCCAAATCATGTGAACTTTGGTGCAGGCCCTTTTCCTCCTTTCAATCTTTTAAGTAATTGAGGTAAAATCTGCAAACATAAAATTCACTTTTTTTTCTTAAAGATTTTATTTATTTATTTGAGAGAGTGAGCAAGAAAGTAGGAGCAGGGGAGGGGCAGAGGCAGAAGCAGGTTCCCTGCTCCGCCGATGAGGAGAGGCTCCATCCCAGGACCCTGGGATCATGACCTGAGCAGAAGGCAGAGGCTTAACCGACTGAGCCACCCAGGCGCCCCTACAATTCACTTGTTCTACGTGTACAATTTAATGATACTTAGTAGGTTTACAGTTCTACTCCCCAGATATTCCTAATGCCCACTTACAGTGAATATCTGTCCTCACCCCGAGGGCACTGATTTCTGTTGTGAGCAGCCCTTTTGAAACAATGTATGAAATGTCTTAAACAGGCAATGACATTCCCTTGGTTTGAACACCCCAAACCTTGAAAAGTATTCAGTAAAATACCTCTCTCACCTCTGAACCCTGCAGTCAAGTTCCTCTCCCTCTTGGACAGATAACCACGGCATATCCTTCCAGATTGTTTTTATTTATTTATTATTATTATTTTTTAACCAGATTGTTTTTAGAACACATGCCCATCCTTAAGAAAATGAGGATGTATTTCAAACTTAGAAACATAAGAAATACACCAAATACTTAAACATGTATGTCAAACAGCTTTATCAGAGTTTAACATTTTGGCTTATTGGCCTTTTTTTTAGGACAATTATCTTACAGCACGGTCAAGTCCTCCCTGTACAATCCGGCACCTCATGCACTCCCTCCTCCTTTCCTAGATGAAACCGCTCTTCTGAATTTTGTGCTGACCATTCACAGCCAGGACTACCCCTGAGTCAAGTGACCTGGAGCCCTCAGAAGTGTAATTTCTTTTTAAGTTTTTATTTAAATTGTAGTTAGTTAACAGACAGCGTGATATTCGTTCGGGTCCTCACAAGTATACTTAACAGGTGTGTATTGTTTTCCATGTTTTCAATCTTTACATAAAGGGACACATTGTCTAGTGCCTGCCATTCTGTCATCTGTCTTCATTGCTCAGTGCTGCTTTTTGAGATCTACCTATTATTATTCATAGAACTACAGTCATTTTTGTACATAAAACTATAGTTATTTTATCTTATTTATTTCTTTTTTTAGAGCAAGAACATGCAAGTGCCCCGGGGCAGGAGGGGCAGAGGAAGAGGGAGAATCTTTTTTTTTTTTTTTTTTAAGATTTTATTTATTTATTCATGAGAGAGAGAGAGAAAGTGAGGCAGAGGGAGAAGCAGGCTCCTCGCTGAGCAGGGAGCCCCATGCGGGACTCGACCCCAGGACCCCAGGACCATGACCAGAGCGAAGGCAGATGCTTAACCATCTCAGCCACCCAGGAGCCCGGAGAGGGAGAATCCGATGCGGGGCTCGATCTCCCGATCCTGAGCCAAAACTGAGTTGGATGCTTAACCAACTAAGCCACCCAGGTGCCCCTCTTTTTAGATCGCTTTTAAAAATGGTTACATGGTAACTATTTTTGTCTAGAATTTAGAATTTTTAAGTAGACATATCTTTTTGGATAATTTCTGTTACTTCTCAATTTAGAATTATTTTTCCCTCCAGAAATCTGATGAATATTTAGAACTGTTTTCTTCTACTTCTGTATAGCTTCATATTTTATACGTCATTCAACTGGTTTTTAATTTTGAATGTGATGTATTTTCATTGAAAAATGCTGACTCCTGGGGCACCTGGATGGATCACATGAGAGTATGTCTAGGATACTTTTCACCTGGCTAAATAAACAGGTGTTCTCACCTTGGTCACAGAATATGATTTCTGTGACTTTGCTGGTGGGGTGGGGGAGATGTTGGTTAAAAATAATGTGAAGTGGGAGAAAGCGCGGATCTTTGATGCAGGAACTTCCAGTATCCAAAAGAGTTCTTCAGAAATTGTGGCCTCATTATTAGGTTTAGGTAAGCTATGCTTCTCCTTGAGAAACTGGACTTCTTCTGATGAGTGACATCCTTAAAATTTTCAGGCATGATACTCCGGGAGAAGCAGGACTGTCCAATTAGTGAATATATGTGGTTGGCAGAAATGCTAAGTTGGGAGCTGGTATTACGGAACACAAGCTTCATGAGGGTGAGGATGTTTATCTCGTTTGCTTCCTGCTATTTGTAGAGATGAGAGCAGGACCCCGCACATCAGCCGCGTTCAGTAAACATCTGGCAAATGAATGACTGAGGGCGTGCTCTATGCTATGGCTCACATTTTAGGACCTAAAAAGCAGGAGCCCAGGATGGTCTGGTTTCCACCGCGAAGACAATGATATGGTAAAGGCCTGGGTGGGCTTGCTTGGCTACCCTCTCCCAAAGTGGCTCTCTGTCCAGGAGGGGGATTTGGGAAGCAGCGGGAGCAGAACGGTTAGGGGGCAGAGCAATACGCAGATGCGCTGCAGAGAACACAAGCAACTGGAATGGGAAAGCATCACAGGTCCCCTCAGAGCCTGTGCGGCAAGACCACTGGGAATCTGGGCTGCAGAGGACTGAGACCCCCACCCCCAGCTAACCTTGTGTTTCAGGGCAGGGAACTCGGGGTCAGAGGTGAAGCCAGCCACCCAAGTGCACGTGGTGGGTGAGGACAGAGCCGGGGCTCGCCTGCCCAGTGCATTAACCGGACACACAAACCAACATCTTAACTAGCAGCGAGTGCAATGTAAAATGTCCACTCGAACACACTCTAGTTAAAAGTGACAGCCGTAAAAAGCCCGATGAAACAAGAGGGAGAGATCTGTAAAACCAGAATCCAGTTTTAACCAACGTTATCAGGAAACGGGATCGTAAGGGGTTAATTAACAATACGAAGAGAGGAGCACCCGGCTGACTCAGTGGGTAGAGCATGGGACTCTTGATCTCAGGGTTGTGAGTTTGAGTCTCACGGTGGGTATAGAGATTACTTTTAAAAAATCTTAAAAAAAGAAAAAAAAAACACAGTACAAAGAGAGTATAATTAAAGGTGGAAGTTAGAGTTGGCCAAAGGCAGGAGGTCCTTTAGCTTTTGGCATATTGTAAAATCCCACTGGGTTAAATAAAAATTAACTAAAGGAATGCACATTTTTCCCTAGTTTGCAAGTTCAGTTCCAAACCTACTTTCCAGGTTGTTTGGTCAGATTACCTCACTGACTTCAGACAAACTCCTCCTCCTCCTTACCCAGTTAAGATGCTCCCTGAGCAAAGAAAATTCTCTTCAGGACAGTGTTGTTAGGCTGGGAGCATCTCTTAGTATCTGTGTTCATTCATTAGTGGACGCCTCCCGATCACCACCTCCCCAAACATTTATTGGGCACCGGCTGTGTGCAGGGGTGCTGTGCCAGTTTCTGTGGCCATAAAGACGAATTATGTGCTCCTGGAACAGGCATGGTAAACAGCGACTGCGGTGCAAGATAGGATGTGTTGTAAGAGACTGAAGAGAAGGAACTAACACCGTCCAAGAGCGGGCTGGATGACAGACGATGGGAAGGAAGAGGAACTCTCTAGGTGGACATGGCCAGTCCTGCGCAGGCAGCTGGATGGTCTGAATAAAGCTGCAAAGGGGGCATAAGGCAGGGTTGAAAAGGCCACTAATATGGGGACGCCTGGGTGGCTCAGTTGGCTGAGCATCTGACTCTTGGTTTTTGCTCAGGTCATGGTTATCAGGGTCGTGAGATCGAGCCCCGCGTCAGGCTCATGCTCAGCAAACACTCTCTTTAAGATTCTCTCTCTGCCCCTCCCCCAACTCACTTGTGAGGAAATAAATAAATAACAATAAATAAATAAAATCTTTGGAAGGAAAGAAAAGGCTCCGTACCTGCATTTGAATATCCTTGGAATTAATCACCTCCACGATGCCTACCACGTTGTCAAACACGAGGCCGAACTTCTTACAGTTGTCTAGGAGAAACAAAACAAAGCAAAGCTCCATTCAACGCCCACAGGATGTTTATACAAAGCGACCACAGTGACCAGAGGGGGCCCAGAGTGACCACCCGCGCCCCCCCCCCCCGCCCCCCCACTCACTGCCATACCGATTGTAATGGAGTTGATTTTTCCTTTTATCCGCAGAGTGGACTTGTTGCATTTGAAAATGTAAGCCACGTGTTTCAGTTCCGTCTCTGAAATCACCAGGTCATTCCTGTCCTCTTGGTACTCCTAAAATGAAAACACACGCACATACGGAATCTAAGGACATACAGACGGATCGGGTCCCTGACAAGCTGAAATTACCATGTGGTTCAACAGTCATTACAGCTTTCTGACATGTTCTTTCCAAATCACTTTTTCCCCCCCCCTTTTTTTTTTTTAACAGAGCAAACCTAGGTCTTCCTCTGTTATTGTAATGATGGGGATGGATGGAACCAGGGTCTGTCTGTAAACAATCAAATATCAGGCACCCGGGCTGGTGGTGGGGAGGGGGGAAGGTGGGACCTTTCCGTTCAGTCTCTACGCTGAATCTGGACTTCACGCTGCAGCTTCAAAAACGAGCTGGGCAAACGGGCTGGAATGATGTTGGTGTAAGCCTGTGTGTACTGTCACCGCACTGGGGACTCTGGCCCTCCAACTTCGGGGAAGCTCCCCGGCCTGGCAGGAGGCACCAGCTTTCATGCACATTTGAAGGGTCTCGGTCCTGTTCGCACAAAGGTTGGAAGTGCTGGGTGGCGCGGTAGGTTCTGTTCTTTCTTTGTCAGCGGGACAGACGTCCTCCAACCAGAATGGGGCACAGTTTAGAAGTTGATGGAAAGAGTGGTCAAGGAGAGACAGAAATAGAAAGGTGGGTGCCGGGCTGAGGTGAGGAGGGAACAGGGAGCGGTTACTTGAGGGGCACAAGGGTCCCGTTTTCTAAGATGGCAGGAGTTCTCCGGCCGGACGGGCTGATGGCCCCACAGCCATGTCAATGCACTTCATGTCCAAGGTCATTAGATACACTTAGATGTTAAGATGGAAAATTATACGTTTTGTGATTTTACCACAACTTAAAAAGTAATTTAAAAACACTGCGGAAAACAATGTACAAAAAATAAGCAAAATACACCAAAAACAAGTCGATGGAAGCTTTCAGACATGCCCTGGTTTCTACTGTAGCCGGTGGCTTGCGTCTTTGTCGCGTCTCTCAGAAACCCCTAAGACCTCAGTCAACGGTTCAGCCTCGGTAACCCTTCTACCTTAGTCCACAGTTTAGCAACGGTCCTGTGCCGGGAGCACGTCGGGAATAAAGAAGAAAGGGCTTCACTCACTACTCTCCATTTCTTTCCTTCCAACTCGAACACAGGAGCATGCTTCTGAGAAGAATGGGAGTGGGGGGTCCTGGGGCCTGGAGCGTGGCTTTTGGTAGGAGATGGAGTTTGTCCTCCTTGAGCCCGTAGACTGGGATTCTTGTACGTCTTCTGGTCATCTGTGACGTGCCGGAGCCCTGGGAAGGTAACACACAGTCACGTGTCTTTGTGTTTTATGCAAAGGGAAATGCTCCTCACTCCTTAGATCAATGTGATGCAAAGAGCACAAGGAATTTTGATAATTTCCTAAGAGTCTAGTGTTCTCTCAAGGTTAATGACAGGCAGAGTCTAAGACCTTATAAACATAGTATTCATTAGAAGCTCTGCAAACACTTTTTTAAATTGGAGGAACCTCTTCTTTAAGGAGATGACAGATACAAATCCTACAAAAAGCAAAGCACATGGACAAAAGGGATGACATGATTTACTTCTTTTCTCATGGCTAAATCATTCCCCAGGCATAACCTGCAAGGATACAGCATCCCAGCCAGTATGTCAGAGAACGGAATTGTCTTTAGGGTTATGAATCCATTCTCTTACTTTGCAGATAAGGGAACAGCCCAGCCAATTAGAGCCAGAGAAAAATTTAGAATTTGGTGCTCTTAGCTCCTAGCCCAGTGCACAAGGACAACTGTAAAATAGCTCCTATTACCTGTCTAAAGCAAAAATGCATTTGTATAAACCTTATTGTATAGAATGCATATACATCCTGACATATTTTAAATGTTGTATGATTTAAAACAAAACTGTTCATGGTGAGAACAGAAGTACTTTAGTGATAGAATTATTTGGCAAGCCTGTACACTGCCTGAGGACAGAGATGTGATTGTTTGACATTTTATTTCACTTCATCTTTTTATTTTATTTTATTTTTTTATTTCACTTCATCTTAATGCCTTGGTTGTAGATGGGGCTGGAGCGTTGGAGGCTTAAGTGGTGATGCAGTGCAGTGGTCCACTTAGAACCCAGAGTCTCTGAGTTTTTCTTTCTGGTCCATGCAACAGCCCACTGAGCCCATCTGCCTCAAGGTGAAGAAGGCTGCAGGCTTCTGCTTTCCCAGCAGCAGCTCCCTGTGTGTTGGGACCGGGATGGAATGATGCATTATGGGCTCTGGGGATCTGTGTGCCTGGAGCCAGAGGGAGACAGCATCAAGGTCCAGTTTTCTCACCTTTTGTAATTCCTTCTCCTTGGTTAAGCTGAGCGAATAGAGCAGAGCGTGAAGGGGAGGGCTCCTCTCTTTTGCCTTCATTCTCAAAGAGTGGCGGTGGCCCGGGGGGAGGTGGAGGAGGAGGGGGTGGAGGAAGGCCAGGCCCAGGGGAGAGGACTGACAATGTGGATGCTGTCGAGGCCACTGGACCCTGCGGGAAGAGAGAAAAGGGGAAGCATTGCCTTCAGACTGATGCCCTCACTTGAGCTGGGATTTTGCTAACGTCACTCAGAACCTGTTACCGGAGAGGAAACAGGGTTCAACATTCACAAACGGGCACTGAGGGGGCACATCTGTGCATCCTGGGTCTGTTTGGGAGCTCTGGGACCGAGGTGGGGATCTACCCTGGGAGTGGAGATGACTGACAGGTACAGCCCTGTTGGTGGAAATGGGGTTCATGCCGCCAACGCAGGGGCAAGCCAAGCCTCATTCCCAGGGTCATGTCCAAAGCTCAGGACGTGAAACAAACCAGCCTTGGCCAGTTGAGAATTGTAAGAAGAATGCAGTCCGACTGACAAGAGGATCTGACTTTCTGGGCCACTGGGAACTGCAAACACCAATGAGAGAGAGAGAGTCGTGGAAAATACTCAGTGGTTATTAGGTGTTTTTGAAACCTTTTGGAGCAGCCTAAGAAAGAGATACTCCAACTCTTCCTCTGGAGCTCATTTTTTAATGCCTCGAACTGATCTTCAAGGAAGGGCGTTGTATGACCTGGACGCCCATCAGATCTGAAGGTGATCAGCGTCGAGGACCCACCTGATGGCTTCATTCATCTGATGCTGACAGTGAACTGACTAGAACCCAAATCCTTTCTGAGCAAGAGCTATGCTTACTCTCAGTTTTGCTGCTGTGTGAAATTCAAATTTTTAAAAAATATATTTAATTATTTTAGAGAGAGAGAGAGGGAGAGCATGAGCAGGGGAAGGAGCAGAGGGAGATAATCTCCAGCAGACTCCCTGCGGAGCAGGGAGCCCGACACGGGTGCTAGTTGGGCTCGGTCCCACGACCCTGAGATCACGACCTGAGCCCAAACCAAGATGCTTGACCGACTGAGCCAGCCAGGTGTCCCATGAAATTCAAATACTGTTTTCAGTAGGAAGTTTTAATAAAGCCTACATGACAGTAAAAGGTGCTAGACAATAGAGGAACTTAAAACTAGTAGGATAGAAGCACACGTATGCCACAAACTTGGGTGAAACAGCATTTATTTTACAACCTGAAGTAGAACAGTAGACCTAGGATAAGGAATTATAAGTTAGATCAAGTAAAAAATGGTCAGGAAAATTAGGGGCACCTGGGAGGCTCAGTTGGTTAAGTGTCTGACTTAAAAAAAAATTTTTTTTTTGAGATTTTATTTATTTATTTGATGAAGAGAGAGATCACAAGTAGGCAGAGAGAGAGGGGGAAGCAGGCTCCCCACTGAGCAGAGAACCCAATGCGGGGCTCAATCCCAGGACCTTGAGATCATGACCTGAGCCGAAGACAGAGGCTTAACCCACTGAGCCACGCAGGCTCCTCCAAGTGTCCGACTCTTGGTTTCGGCTAAGGTCATGATCTCAGGGTTGTGAGATCGAGTCCCACGTCAGGCTCTGTGCTCAGGAGGAAGTCTGCTTGTGTGCTCTCTCTCTCTCTCTCCCTCTCTCAAATAAATACAAATCTTTCAACAAAAGTCAGGAAAGTTGAAAAAATTCAGAGTGACGGAAATGTGGTTTAGGTTCATATATTTCCAACACCAAGTACAAAATATAAAACATGTAAGTGCTAAATATTAACAAAGATGGCATATTCTTAATTTGAATGAGCAACTCAGTGTTTCAAAGTATCAATATCAGGAGGTTTTAATCTATAGTAGTTTCCAGTTCAAATAAAAAAAAGTGCTATTTTCAAAGTACTTATTTAATCCTTATTACGTGTAGAATTACTCGTATTAAAGATAAAAGATTCTTCTCTCCTTCAGAATGCACGTCTTAAAAATGGAGTAGGCTGGAGGTCTTGTCTCCTGAAGCGATAATTTGTGATGTTTTCTTGTTTCTAAGAAGATTAGCCTCAGCCTGACTCCAATAGGATCCTTGGGTCATGCAGAGAACCACTACCCAATTCCTGAGACTGGCCAATTTTTTTTTTTTTCAAAGTCTCTTAAATGTTCACTGTTATGTCGCTGGGGTGAAATCTGAGAATTTGCTCTGAATCATGAACAGCGTATAATCTAAGTTTTGCACACCAAATGTGTTCTGGTGCTCCGTTCCAGATGCTAGGAGCCCCCAAATATTACTTTTACCCCTAAACACGTAATACAGGGAGTGAAAGGCCAGACCCTCTCCTCACATCTGAAGCACCACAGCTTTCTAGTCCTCCTATTTTGAGGAAAGGAGAGAGCATACTGGCTTCTACATCTTAGAATGATTGGGATGGTGCCCTGTTCTCAGAATTCAGTCTCCTTCCCAGAGCCATTAGGGGACACTGAAACCAATACGCCCCATATTCAACTTTCTGGAACTTCGATACCTTCAGAGGGCTGACCCGGGGAACCAAACAAAGGATTTACTACAACAATGGTTGGATATAAAAGCCAAAACCGAAGAGAACTCAGGAGCAGCTGAAACTCTCCACTGATTCTTCGTAGCTTCTGGCACATTCCTGCTGCCCGCCCAGTGAGGGCACAGAACGAGGCTTAACAGTGAGTGCTCAGCCCCTCACTGCAGACAGCATCCTCAAAAGCAAACGGGTTAGCCCTCGCCTTGACAGGGCTCCGGGGGCTGTCCCTTGCAGTGCAACCTGTCTTTGCCTCTTGCTCCTCTCCTCCTCGCTCCCTGGATGTCCCAGAACAGGGAACCAGAGACTTCTGCACCCTCCCGAGGGCCAGCCACACCCACTGGAATCACAGCCCAGCACGGATCTTCAGGCGTCCCAAGTGGAAAGAGAGGGAAGATGGTCGGGGAAGGGAAGGGAGCCAGGAACTCTGCAAAGTCTAGTGTGTGCCAAGTGCTGACTGTTTCCGTTCATTTAACAGATATAGGACATAGGACAGGCTCTATGCCAGAGGTTCCCAAACCTGTGGGAACATTAGAATCATTGAGGGGATCTGTTAGAAATTTGAAAGCCCAGCCCTCATCCCAGAAACACGCTCTGGGAAGGTGCGACACGGGCATGTCTATCGTTTGAAGCTCCCGAGGCGATTCCAATAGGCAGTCAAGTGTGGGAAGAATCATTCCAGGCTACCTGCTGAGATTAATCTTAGTCCTCATAATAATATTACTAGGACTGTCTTGAAATCCCTATTTAACTGAAGACAAAGCAGGAAATGAGGAAGACTGACCCAACAGTAAAAGGCCAGTAGACGGCAGAGACAGAATTCGAGCACATATCTGCTTGATTCCAAAGTCTTCTTCAGCAAAATCCTGTATATTATTTTCAGGATTAAAGAAAAAAGTCAATAGTGTAATTTAAGAACCAGAGACATAGGCTACCTCAGCACATATGTAGTGTGTTGCTCTTGGGGCTTTGGCTCGAAGACACATAACGGAAGTATGGGGGGTGTTGTTGTAACTGGGTTAATTTTTATCTCCACTATGCCTTGCTCTGGAAGCCTTGGGTGTTGAACCCCACATCTCAGCATCAAGTCATTCTTGGTACGGGTTTGTTGTGACTCTATGCCGTTGGTTCGAGAAACTGGCCTCTTGCCTTATTCATCTTTCCCGAGTACCTGGTTCCATTAATGGGGCATCTGCACCCAAGTGTTGGTTCCTTGCCTAATGGTCAAGTTTTTCTGGCATGGGGACCTGACCTCTCTCTCTGCTCTTCCCCCCACTCGCTCACTCTCTCTCTAAAATAAATAAAATCTTAAAAAAAAATACTATTTTGATATGTTGATGAACCAAGTCTCAAATAACTTAGAGCCCCAGACTGGAAACAAATGAAAACACATTTTACTAAAGTCATTGTTAAAAATGACCTGCAACTTTAAAAAAAAAAAAAAAAAGAAAGAAAAGCAGCATATTTATGACTTTAAAGGGCCACATTCAAGGTGCAAAAGTTCGCTTCTGTTGCAGCAGGAGCACAGCACAAAACCTAGAAATGCTGGTTTTTGAGAGCTATTAAGATTAATTTTGAGAGCAGATGTTTGATTTATACTTTTTTGGGGGGGGGATGGACAATGGCTATCTGTGAATCTCTTCCTCTAAATTAATTTCAACTGTCCTGGGAACAGCTGCTTCCTCTGATTTTAAATATACAAACTATAAAATAATGAAACCATTGTATGCAGCATGTGGAAGGCTTGTAATGTTTTGGATATATATGCCATATATATAACATGCAATACAGTTATGAACTAATATACACTGCATTTTTTTCATTAAATGTTACTTGAAATTAGCTACTAATCACTTTATTACTTTAGAATTTAGATTTTATTCTGCAGAAGAAACTACTTCTGGTTCTTAAATGAAACCTCCTTATTGTTTTGCTGGTGGCAATTACGATGTCATTAACAACCCATTTTTATCCCCAATGGCAAACCATTGCCCTAGTGATCTAGTTAGTTAGGTTACAGTCTAGCTTTGGATCTAAATAATTTACAAAAAAGATTCCACTCCGATTATCCATTTTGCTAAATTTGTAGAAAGTGGGTCTAATGGGGGTACTTTTAGACAGAGGTTTTCTATCTTTGTGAAAAATTAGGCAAAAAAGTGAAACATAGCTGCTTAAGTAAAAAAAAAAAAAAAAAACAAACTACCAACATCGTCTCTGTTTGTCTATCTCTTGGCCCTAAGTTTTCCATCTAAGATTTCTCTGCTTCATAATTGATTTGTTTGGGGACGCCCGGGTGGCTCAGTTGGTTAGGAATCTGCCTTCGGCTCAGGTCATGATCTCAGGGTCCTGGGATTGAGTCCAGCATTGGGCTCCCTGCTCAGCAAGGAGTCTCTCTCCCTCTGCCCCTCCCCCTACTCATGTGTTCTCTCTCTCTCTCATATAAATAAATAAAACTAAAATAAAATTAATAATCCATACTAATAAAAATAAAATTAATAATCCGTATTAAATAACGGATTTGGAAATCTTCAAATCTTACACTTTAAATTCCAAGCTTTTTCAAAGCCAACAATAATAGTAGCAGATGGTTTGGTCTCCATAGAACCTAACTCTGTAACGGATAGATTGAAAGTGAATTAGGCTGAGTAGCCTCATCGGTCAGTCCACTCAGCGCACGTTTCCCGAGTGCCTCCTTGCAAGGAACTGGGTATACGGTGAAGTCAGCATGCACCCTGTTATTAAGAAACACGTAATCTAGCAGGGGTGTCACATGCACAAGTAAGTCATCACAGACGACGCAGCTGGATGCGGGCCATGCGTAACAGGAACTGGGGCGTGAAAGGCACAAGCGAGGGCATGACCGACTCTCCCCAGGACAGTGCGGTTACGGGAGCCAGAGAAGGGCTGTTGTGGCCTATACCTGGGCTGCACCATCCCATGTGTGGGAGAGGATGGGTTCCTATAAAGAGAGATGCCGAGGGAGAAACACACATGCAGGTAACATTAAAGTGGATAACATCCACCTTTAAGAACAGGTCAGCCAACCTACATTTTGGCCCGTGTTTTTATCAGTTTTTAAAAAAGCAGAGACTAAGAAAATAAAAATACCACACAACAGACTCTTGGAACCAGTGGACTATGTCCCATACAACACAGTTTCTGCTACAATGTCTCCTCTATGAAACTAGCTTAGTGATTATAATAATCTGACCCGCCTGTCTGGCCAAGTATTTGTGAAGATCACAGATAAAGCTACAAAATGAAACATCTGCCATGCAGTGGTACTATTTATGCCCCCCCCATCCCTTGCCAGCCATCCTTTCTTTATGGTCCCCACCCCAGGTCCCCTTCACACTTACACACAGCTGCCTTCTGATTCTGGATCAGATTCTTTCTCTAGCTGCCCTCCTTGGAGCCAATCTGACCCATCCATCCCCTGGTTTATAGTTAGTGACCTCTAGGTAGCAGTGACAAGGTACATGTGCCTAATTACACACTTCAGCAGCAGTTTAAAAATCGCAAAGCCATTTTAGTCACAAATACGCTTACATTAACGTGCCACAGTTGCGGGAATTCTAATTGTTTTACAACTGAAATTCTTGTTCAAATGCTGTTTGTTAATTTCCTAATATAGCATCTAAAATTCAAAGGTGATGGGGTGCCTGTGTGGCTCAGTCGGTTAAACATCTGGTCATGACCTTGAAGTTCTGGGATGGAGCCATGTTGGGCTCCCTGCTCAGGGGGGAGTCTGCTTCTCCCTTTGCTCCTCCTTCATCCCCCTGCTTGTGCCTTGCTCTCTCTCTCTCTCTCTCTCTCAAATAAATAAGATCTTTTAAAAACTTTTTTTAAAGATTTTATTCATTTGACACAGAGAGAGAAATCACAAGTAGGCAGAGAGGCAGGCAGAGAGAGAGGAGGAAGCAGGCTCCCCGCTGAGCAGAGAGCCCGATGCGGGGCTCGATCCCAGGACCCTGGGATCATGACCTGAGCCGAAGGCAGAGGCTTTAACCCACTGAGCCACCCAGGTGCCCCAAATAAATAAGATCTTAACAGAATAAAACAAAATAAAATTAGATACGAGGGTGAAGAGCCACTCCTATACCACGATAGGAGGGAGGGGTTAAATGAAGGAAATACCAGTTTGAGAACTAAAGACTTTCTATACACATGACCAACTGTTCTTGTTGCAAAAAAAAAAAAAAATACTTCACAAATTCATGATTTAGGGTTTGTTTATATTTTAGAATCAAAAGTAATTTCTTTCTATTTTTTGCAAGATGTACTTTGATCAAGAACTTAGTGAATTGATACATTTCCAAATTTGTCAATTTCTATACGTGCTTGTGAATTTTACTTTCATATTTATATCACGCTTTCATTGGCAGACAACTATAATCAAGAAAAAAGATTGCACATAAACTAACAGATGATCATCCTGCACAACATAAGTAGAAGCCAAAGGGAATTATGACTTTCGCCTCTATTTTCTTATTTTTATCACTTCCTATAATTCTGAGACTTCTTCTGCCAATGAAAACAAAGTTTCTGGGGGCCCTTCCAAAAAACAGTTAAAAATATTACAATGAAGTGCTGTATAATATTTTAGGCATATGTTTATTAATAATTTTTTAAAAAGTCAATTTTGGGACTATTTCCTATTTCATTTTTGGTAACAGAACACTACTTGAATTTTAGGGATGAAATACAAAGATGGTCCCACAATTTTAAAGGAAATGTGGGGCCTGTTTTGATCACTTTTCTGCAGAGGCAAGGTTCCAAACACCCTCATCTCAAGAAGCACAAGAAGGGTCATGAAGATACATCGCATGGTTTCGTCAATGACGTCTGATGGTCTCTGTCTTGCCCACCCTTCCCGCCTCACGTGACCTCTCATCATTCCTTTGACGACCTGGAGGGATGTGAGCTATGGAAGCCGATGAAGAAGAAACAGAACAGAAGAAAGTCCCTTCAGAGGAGGAGTAACAGGGTTAAGTTGGAACACAGCCTGGGAATAACATGCACAGTCTATATTAGTTTGTGGAAACCAGTAACTTACGGTGTTTATGCCTGTTGTACTCCTAACTTATGTATCCGGATGTGGCCCTTCAAAAAGGTGATGATTTCTGCTTTACACGTGCCAAGCAGAAATGCTTTAGTGAAAGCAGACCAAGCCTTCGGAGCAGCAGAGTCTAGAAGGATCTATTGAGCACCATCTAATTTGCGCAACTGATGCAGCTATTTTGCACAAATTGTCTTGGTAAGTAGCCTTAATTATTAGTTTGCCCTTGCTTTGCTACTGCTATCTGGAACAAATCTGGCATTTCCAGATTGTCTTGTCTTCTTGTTTGCCAGCACTGGCAGCTTGAAAATATAATTTCTCATCAAACAAAAAAAAAAAAAAAAAAAGGAAAGATAAATTTTCCATGGGAAAATTTTCCAGAGTTAAAGATAGCAGAGTATACCCATCAAAGAGGCAAACTATAGATAGCCAATAGTTATAGGAAGACGGAGAGTGACATGTGGCTTGAATTATCTGTTCAACTATTTCATTTGGCCAGAAAAATCCTAGGTCTGAACTCTCATCAAATTAAAGTGTTTGCTTTTCTTTCAGATGTTAGGGTCTTGATGAAATGATAATATTTCTTGTAACTTCATATATTCCTTAAATTTCTTAAATTTATATGAATTTCTTACATTTCTTAAATTTCTTATATTTCTATATCAAGCCTATAGTATATGCTTGGTAAATGATGGGGTGAAGGAAATAACAGTTGTTAGAAAGATGATTGACGTTTGGCTCTATGAAAGAGTTTTTTGTTTTTTTTTTTTAAAAAGAAGCTTTAGCATCTCCTGAACTTTATTGTTGAAACACACGAAGAGTAGCTTTTGTCTCAACTGCAGGCTCCAAAATTCACAGGGAAGTTTAATTGGTGCTCAAGTCTGGGAAGAGGTCTGTGGGGAGCTCAGCTTGCATCATGAGATGCAACCCAGACCAGTGGACTGTGGTCTGGGCGGGGCTCTGTGCTACATTTGCTACATTCCGGGCAGGGTTTGTCCTACCTGCACCTTCCTCCCTTCCCTTAAGAAATCCTTCTGGCTTCATCTAATATTAGCGTGCATTTATTGAGTTTACACCAGCTGGGAATTAGTGGCGAGCAGGTGGCAAGGGACAGGTGCAGGGGAGGCGTTTGGGACCAATAGTCTGCTGCCTGTTATAAAATGCATTGTCCATTTTGGTTACCACCCTTGGAGAGAAGGAACAGAGTCTGTGGCTAATGGAGTAACATGCACAAGGAACAGAGTCTGTGGCTAATGGAGAAACATGCTGGGAATTTCATCCTGAAGGACTGTGATTACAAATTAATGTGTTCAATGTAGCCAATGCCACCTGGCATGGCATTTAAGGTCCCGTACCAGTCCCTACTGCAGATTCCAGGCTGAATCAGGGCGGGGTGGGAGGGTGGGAGGGTGGGAGTGTGGGGGTGGGTAGAAAGCCCTGCTTTCATGAGCTCCTGGCCCCGGAAAAGAGGGGAAAGAGAGAAGCACTTCGGTGTTCCCAGACGGCAGGCTCTCAGCTCTCAGCCTTTGTGTCTTTGCTCAGGCTGTGCCTTTGTTTGGAAGACTTCCCCAATTTAGAGTCTGGAAAACCCTTGCCTATCCTTCAAGGCTCACCTCAAACGTCTCCTCTTTTTCGTAGGTTTTTCTCTCCCAAGTGCAGATTTCCTCTTTCTCTATTGCGAGCCTCCGTTAGGAACCCCTGTGTTAGGGTTGTTCCTGGTATACGGCAGTTATCTGCCAATCTGTCAGTGAGTTCAGATTTGGTCATGAGCCTGAGCACAGGAGAGCCACTCATTCTTCATCTGCAGGTCCCCGGTAATGTGGCCCAGTGCCTGAAACATGGCAGGTGCTTCATAAATATTTACTGAAGTGAATAAGGAACTGCTTCACAACGCGGAAAGTGCTAGGCATCATAAAAGCAGCACAAATTTTAAGGGGTGCTGTGGAGGTTCTGTGGGGCAAAGGGGAACTTCCAGCTTGGGACACAAGCAGAGGAGACGGGAGAGGATCTTGGAGAGACCATTTGAAATAGGCTTTGAAGGTTGGCTGGACTGGATTTGGCACAAGGAAGCAAGAGGAAGGGGGAGCGGACACGAGCCTTGTCATTACAACAACTATTTGCAACTTGAGTGTTAGTTAGCATCATGCAAGAATTTACAGACCCATGTGAGTGATGTCTTTCTAAGCATTACCTCCTTTTTTTTTTTTTTTAAGATTTTATTTATTTATTTCAGAAATAGCAAGCGAGTGAGCAAGTCAGGGGGAGGAGCAGAGGGGGAGAGAATGAGAAGCTGAAGCAGACTCCAGCTCAGGATGAGGCCAGACGTGGGGCTCGATCCCACCATCGTGAGATCATGACCTGAGCCCAAACCAAGAGTCATATGCTTCCCCCACGGGGTCACCCAGGCGCCCCTGTAGGCATTACCTTCTTATGTGGCACATTTGTTTAATCAAACTACCACTGCTTGAAACTATCTTTGAAGATTGCCTTCAGATCTATTTACAAAAACATACAAACCAAGCAATCACTCATGCTCTATACTCTGTTCCTTTTGATTGAAAAGAGTATTACTTGAATTAATACCCCCCCCCCCCCAAAAAAAGGGTCTTAATGGCTTTTGGCCATTTGAAAAGATAAAATTCACTTTTTTTTTTTTTTTTAAAGATTTTATTTATTTGTCAGAGAGAGAGAGAGGGAGAGAGCGAGCACAGGCAGACAGAATGGCAGGCAGAGGCAGAGGGAGAAGCAGGCTCCCCGCCAAGCAAGGAGCCTGATGTGGGACTCGATCCCAGGACGCTGGGATCATGACCTGAGCCGAAGGCAGCTGCTTAACCAACTGAGCCACCCAGGCGTCCCGATAAAATTCACTTTTAAAGAAGGAGGATTTGCTATCATTTAATACCCTAAAAGAGATGGGCTGAAGGAAGGCTTTACTGGCTCTTGCCCTGGCCGGGAAGGACAGGGAGATAGACAAAAAAAAATACAACCACGGTCATGATTAATGCGGGGGCCGGTCTCAGGAAGTGGACAAGTCCCCCCGGGGGAACGATGAGGGCTGAACTTGGACCCAGAGGAGCGGCTCCTCAGCAATGAATGTGAGCCCCGGGGTACCCAGCGTTGTTCAGCTCTAGGCTGGAGTGACAGCTGAGCTCACTCAACACCTCCTCTGGTTCAGGCACCCCCCGTTCTGTTCTGGGGAGCACCTCTGCCTGCAAGCCTAAACCACCACCTTCTCATTTTCCTAAGAGTTGCTGCAGGAGAGGGTAAGGAACAGGACATTGTCAGTTGCACCACTGCCTTCAACGTTACACACAAAAGAATTTTAAAAGCACACACCTTAATTAAAATATTCCCAAGGCGATGTTTTAAATAAATTAGGAAGGTGTATTAACTTGCTAGCCCTCAGGTTAAGAGAGTTCAAAGTTCTTGTTGAGAAAAAGTGCTAGTAAATAAAATAACCTTTTAAAATTTTAATTAATTAATTAATTAATTAATTAGACAGAGAGAGAGAGCACAGGCAGGGGGAGAGGGAGAAGCAGGCTCTCTGCTGAGAAGGGAGCCCCATGTGGGTTTTGATTCCAAGACCCAAGGATCAAGATCTGAATTAAAAGCAGATGCTTAACTCAGTGAATCACCCAGGCACCCCTAAAATAATCTTGATTGTTAAGGTTGGCACTTTTAAAAGCTATTACTCTTTTGATTTAGGAAGGGAAAAATTTAAAAACTCTAAAAAATTTACATATTTTTATTAACCACTAATAAAACTCAGGTATTTGACATAATAAACATGGTTTTAAATATAAAACATGTAGAGTGTTATAGTGTAGCTAACTCTGAACCACTGTGTATGAAATTGTAGATATTTATTTATCTATTTTATTTTTTTATTTAAATAGGCTCCATACCCAGCGTGGAGACCAATATGGGGCTTGATCTCATGAGCCTGAGATCAACTCCTGAGCTGAGATCAAGAGTTGGACACTTACCTGAGCTGCCCAGGTGCTCCTGTAGATGTTTATTTTTGACCTATACTTACTCCACCAAAGATATAGCTCGAGTACAAATAAAATCCTCAAATAATCCCCAAGCTTCAAAAGGCAGAAATCCAAGTTAGAAGCAATAATTCATCCAATCAGACAACTGATCTACAAATGATCCAGAGTTCATAACACAAAGTCAAGCATACTCCTTCCTTCTATGAAACTGCAGCTACCTCCAACCCCCAGCAGCTGTTTTCTAGAGATCCTTGATTCACTGCCGTGTTCTCGAGGATAGCCAAGATACGGAAGCAACCTGACTGTTCACTGGTAGACAAATGGATGAGGAATGTGTGGTACACACACACACACACACACAGAGGAATATCACTGAGCCATAAAAAAATGAGAGTTTACCATTTGTGACAATATGGATGGACCTAGATGGTATTTAACTAAATGAAGTAAGTCAGACAGAGAAAGAAAAATGCCATATGATCTCACTTACATGTGGAATCTAAGGAACAAACCAAAAGAAACAGATTCATAAATACAGAAAACAATAAATAAAAAAATAAAATAAAATACATACATACAGAAGAAACTGATGCGTGTGGGCACGAGGTCAGCAGAACAAGTGAAGGGGACTAGGAGGTACAGGCTTCCGGTTATAAAACAAGTAAGTCTTGGGAATGAAAAGCACAGCAGGGAATACGGTCACTAATGTCGTTAACTCTGTGGGACAGCAGGTGGTCACTGGACATGGTGGTGATCACTTCCTAATGTACATAAACACTGAATCACCGTGTTGTATACCCGAAACCAAGAGAGGACTGTGTGTCAACTACGCTTCAATAAAATAATAACATGAAGGCCACCAATAAGGTGGACGATGGCAGCCTCTTCCCATGTCCCCAGACAATGCTGCCCCCCAGGGTTTCTCCTCCATCAGGTCCTCTTTTTTTTGGTCCCTGCATCCATTTAACTGCGGTCCTCAGACCCTACCCCTGCTTAGTGACTCCACCTGCCTGCTGCAACCCTCCACGCAGAGCATCTCACCTGCCCTGAAAAGACAAATTGAAGGCTCCCATCAAGGTTTCCTTGCTCCTCTCCTGGGTCCTCTTGTGGATTTCCCCGTCTGTACTAATGTTGCTGGGATTCTCCCAGATTTCCAGATTGGAAACTTCGTGTTTAGGTTTGATCTCTCTCTCTCAGCTTTGTCCTCAACTTGGTGTCCACTCTCTTTCTTTACACTTTTGCCCCCACTCACCAGGTCACAAAGTGATTGCCACAGCCCCAGCCATCCATTAAAGCTTCCCAACATGGATCGGGGCCTCTGATCTCTTCTCTTTCCCATCTGTCTTTCACAACTCCTGAATCACCATCTATGGTGTGCTTGCTTTTTGCTCAAAAACCTGTGGTGAAGGAAAAAACCCTGCATACTACATATGAACTTATCTTCTTAGGGTTAAGACATGCAGACAGACTTCACCACCTGGCCCCGCCTGCCTTTCTGGTCTCAACTCTTGCCATGTTCAGCTCTGCAAAATTCACAGGTTTTCTCTCAAAGTATTTTGTTCATGTCCTATGCGCATAAGCCAAATTCCCTGTTAAGAACTGCCCTTTCCTTTACTATCTTTCTAGGGCTCTGCGAACTCCTACTCATCCTTCAAGACCCAAACCAAATGTCAGCCCTTTTGTTGTCCATTCCTCTCACCTAGGAAGTCTAATTAGCAAGGTTTAGTTTCCAACAGAGCCTTATATTATTGTTACTTATTTTCACATCATAATTGGAACCTGCCGCTTGCCAGCAGAGACTGTAGCATAAATAGAATGTCTGATGTGTGCCTTGTCCCTGGTAGGTAGCCAATACATGGCTATTAAGTAAATGAGTTGCTAAATAAATGGAAGAGTAAAAATGAAAGATCTCTCCTGAGTCTCCCTCCAGTTGGACTCCTCCGGTCCAACTTGAATATACTACAGCAGTGTTTTTCAAATCTTATCACGCAGGTAAGGCACCTGGGGCAATCTTGTTAAATGCAGTTTCTGATTTGGGGGGCCTGGGGTGGGGCCTGAATTCTGCTCCCCCCACGTTCTGTGTGAGCGCCGCGCTTTGTGCTTACTTCCAGCGGGGCTGCATCCGTTCATACGTCCTTCAGCAAGAATGTGAGTTTCAGGGGACAGGAACGGTGTCTACCGCGTCTTATATCCGCTTCTGCATTCTCGGCACCTTGCCCAGAACCTGGGTCATGGTAGGTGTGTAAGCTATGTTTGTTTAATTACTAGTTTCTTTGAGGCTGTTCAAAGCCAATGCCTGGCTTCCTTCATTATCTGTGCATTTGGAACGACTCTGCTAGTCCATGATACTCCTGACTCCCTCGGAGCAGTCTGGATCTTCTCCGTAGGAGAACAAAAGTAATTGGTTACCCAAAGCCCCAAAAGGGAGCTAAAAACCCAGGAGCAATTAAGTCGACTGAACACAGCTGTGGTCAGGTAGGCTGGAAGGAGCCACTCTCCGAGGCCCGGAGCCCCGCGGAGGAGATCAAGGAGCTCTGTGACCCAGGCGAGTGACACACCGTGTCACGGTAGTGAATGACACTACCGACTCACTTTGATCAATAAACCTAAGGCACAGGTTGGATACAAGCTCTCGATGAAAATTTTGATATAAAAGATTGAGAACAGTTTCCTTCTGTAAGAATCAAGAGGGAGCCAGAGAGGCCAGAAGACGGGAAAACTTACAAGACATACATATTTAATGACATGCGACAGGGCCTACATTATTTATAAGTCAGAATGCCCTCTGGCTGAGTTTTAATTTGCTCACAGCGAACTGTTACGCTTGCGTTTTGTTAACGGACGTTTGGTCTTTACACTGAGGAAGAGGATCAAGAGAAAGCTCGGCGCCCAGAAAAGGGAGTGATGGCAAAATGTTTTGCTTTGAGAAAAATAAAAGCCCCCTCGTCTGTCACTGGGCCACTCCCAACTACTTGTGTTTTTCTGGAGGTTCGATGCCTGGCAACTGGGGTAGAGCACAGATGGGTTAAAGGCACATTCCTAACAGAAGGAGTCCTGGCTTCATGCACGGTCACTTACGTGCACTTTTATTCCTCTCCACGACTCATTACACCCCACTGGTTCCCAAAACTAAAGGAACCCAGGGAGACCTACAAAAGGACCGAAAGAAGTCAACACGTTTAATACCAAAAAGTTAAGACGACAAACAGGTTTTGTCCGATTCACGAAATCCTTTCTATGACCTCTTCCTGGCCAGGGCCACACAGAACACAGTAACTGTCTCCAAGTCGATCTGGCCAATTCATAGAAAAAAATCAGTTATTTTGGTAGTTTTCAGTGTGAGGACAAGGCCTTGGCTGTTCAGCGCTTATTATCTGACCTACAGGAACTGCCAACGATATTACAAATCTGACCAACTGCGAGGGATGACAAGTAACAGGGTCTCCCCTGGGCTCCTGCCAAAGGGCCGATTTATTCGACAAAGTGCGTGTGAGCCGCAGCGCTGAGGACACCACATGAATTAATACTGTAAAGGGTCGCCAGTAATTAAACGGAGAACTGCAGGTTGCTTCTGGCGCCGGGTCCTTCTGGATCACGGTCCTGGAAAGGGACAGTTTGCAGAAATGAGATGTCATTTCCCGCAGTAAACGTCACAGGACGTTCCACAGAGATGAGCCCACAGCTGCTGCTCGCCCCCGCCGCGCCCGCACACTTGTTCACAGACCCTTGCGCCGGGCTCGGGCCCCAAGAATCGCCAGCCTCCAAGTCTGACATTTCGCCCTGACAACTGAAGGGAACAACAGTTGCCTGACACAGCTGTGGTCTGAGGGCGAATGTCAGGAGGTGGGAGCTGGCAAGGCCGGTCCCAGCCGTGAACTCAGGGGGAGCGATGACTTCGGAGAGCCCGGAGCCTCAAGCAGCCTGCTGCTGGGCCCCCAAACCCCCAGAGGGCTCAACCCATAACACCTGATTTGAAAATGGAGAAAACACAAGGGTTGCTCCAAATACCGAGATGTTAAGTCACCCTAAGCTTTCTGACTGTGTCCCTTACAATGGAACGTGTCTCTTCAACCTTCTGAGCACGGAGGTGTCAGTGAGCGCCAACACCCTGTCGTGCTACGTCCTCTCGGATCCCCGTCGTCTCATAAATACATTCTGTCTGTGTGGCTGTGATCAGCGGGCAAAGACGTGAAGTTACTCCTACTTATTTTTTCTTCCCAAAGGCCATCTGATCAGAGCATTCTAACAGCCCTCGCAAGAACGCTGTGATTCTGGCTGTGGACGTTTTTCATTCACTTTGCCGCTATGTTGATAGACTACGGTCTGTCCGAGCTTACTTCGGACTATGGGATCTTTTAAATAGTTTTTAGTCATTTGGATTTAAAAACTTTTTTTTGTTGTTTAAGGTTTTATTTGTCTGTCAGAAAGAGAGAGAGAGAGAGAGGGAGCACAAGCAGGGGGAGGATGTGGGGGGGGAGGGAGAAGCAGGCTCCCCGTGGAGCAGGGAGCCCAGTGTGGCTTTGATCCCGGGACCCAGAGATCATGACTTGAGCTGAAGGTGGATGTTTAACGGACTGAGCCCCCCGGGCATCCCAAAATCTTTGGTTTTTATAATATACTTTGTAATACATGTGTGGGTTTTTTTTTTTTTTTTAACCCCAAACCTTAGAAGAAGAGGACTAAAATATTAGGAAATGTATTTCTATATGTATGTCTTAAAGCTTGTTAAAGTATTTTGCAGGGGCACCTGGATGGTTTAGTCATTAAGTGTCTGCCTTTGGCTCAGGCCATGATCCCAGGGTCCTGGGATTGAGCCCTGTATGGGCTCCCTGCTCAGCAGGGAGCCTGCCTCTCCCTCTCCCACTCCCCCTGCTTGTGTTCCCTCTCTCACTGTCTCTTTATGTCAAATAAATAAATAAAATATTTATTTAAAAAGAAGATTTTACATATAGGATGTTCACTGAACCAATACTTTCTTACCATAATCCTTCTCCACTTTTAATATCTGGGCACACCTTCCCATTAAAGAAGTGAAGCAGGTGCTCTGGTTTATAACAATTACCATTTTATCTATCTATCTATCTATTTATTTATTTATTTTTGAGGGTGAGAGAGAGAGAGAGCACCGGTGTGCACACACAGGCGCACAGGGGGAGAGGGGCAGAGGAGAGAGAGAACCTTAATTAAGCAGGCTCAGCACCCAGCTCAGAGCCCGACACGGTGCTCGATCCCACCACCTTGAGATCACATCCTGAGTCAAAATTAAGAGTTGGACGCTTAGCTGACTGAGCTACTTAGGTGCCCCTACAATTACTATTTTATTTTATTTCATTTTATTTTTTTACAATTACCATCTTAAATCATATTCTCCCATTAGCATAACATGTGCTCCATACATAATAGCTGCCACTACTCTTAGGTAATCCATGCCACCCAATGCCTGCTCGAAGGATTATATTTTATGTAAAATATATACACACATGTATAAATATGCCATTTATGTTTTATAACATGTTTTTAAAAATGTACCATGTGTCAGGTCATGAAATCGGTTCAGTGGGTCTCAGCCAGAATTCTATAAGAAATGAAATAAAATAGAAAAAAATATTTGAATACATTTCACTTGTTAAGAGACAGAAGTGTTCTGTAAAACTTGTTTTAATGTTGTGAACTGGTTGTGTCTGGTGTGTACGTAGTAATGAACTGTATTTCTCACTGTTAGTTGCCTTTAAAAATTTGAAAGCTATTGTTACAAGGCTTATATTTCTAATGAAAATAATGAAAACATAAGTATTCACTCTAGAATAAAGGGAAACAACGATGCTTATTTTTCTATAACTAATATTTGATTCTTTTTTTAGAGGGGGCAGGAGCAGAAGGAGAGAGGGAGAATCTTAAGCAGGCCCCGCGTTCAGCCTGGAGCCGAAATGGGGCTCGAGCTCATGACCCTGAGATCATGATAGGAGCGGAAATCAAGAGTCAGACACTCAACCAACTGACCCCAGGTGCCCCTAATATTTGATTCTTATCTTATATATTCAAAACACCATTACTCAGCTTTGTACAGTGTGGTAAAAGGTACTGAAACCATTTAAAAGTAATTTTTTTCTATGGCTGCCATTAGAAAATTAATTGCCAAAAAAAAAAAAAAGAAAATTTATTGCCTAGCTTTTGGCAACATGACTATTTCCCACAAGTGGGTTCTCTTTCCTTTTCCATTTATTTACTATGAGTATAATAAGAAGACATCCAGGGACTCTTGCTGTTTAGTTTACTACTCTCTAGTGATGACCTATTTTCACGGCAAACACATGACAATTCCCCTTTATGACAAACTGGTCTGTAACAAGACAGTATCTCATTGGAAGTGTAAAAAAAATAATTCTAATCCATCCACCCAAACACACACCTGCATCCCCATTATAACTTTCTATATTAAAACACATAAAGTGTTTATGAACTCTTCTCAAAAATCGTAATATCTGGGGTGCCTGGGTGGCTCAAGTGGGTTAAGCCTCTGCCTTTGGCTCAGGTCATGATCTCAGGGTCCTGGGATCGAGCCCCGCATCGGGCTCTCTGCTCAGCGGGGAGCCTGCTTCCTCCTCTCTCTCTGCCTGCCTCTCTGCCTACTTGTGATCTCTGTCAAGTAAGTGGAATCTTTAAAAAAAAATCATAATATGATAGGCAGATGAAAAATAATCAATTTAGTTGTATTTTGCAACTGTGCATTTTTGCTTATGGAGAAAACAGAGTAGAAAATAAAAGGAAGTGTTAGTCTATGGAGGCCAATGTTAATGTTTGTACAAGTGTTGGGGAGCAAAGGCAGAAGTCCCATGCTCCTTTGAAAAGTCACAGACTTGGTATTGGTATTAAGCCAACCTCACAGACATCAATATTCCAGATGAGAGTTAGGACCTAGACCACGACCACTGGGAGAACGAGAGTTCTACCCTTGAATGGAATTCACAAGTTTGCCACTTTGTTTTCTCAATATTAACTCCAGTCGGACCATCCGCTTTGACCATTTAAAGGTAACATTCATTTCTAACAAAAGGAAGTTTCCACGGAAAGGCTTTCTACAACAAGTGCAGACACTTAAAAGGACAAGGAAGAATCTAAGAGTCCCCGACCTCCAAAATTTTTAAAGATTATATTTATTTATTTTAGAGGGAGAGAGAATGCGTGTGCGCCTGAGGGCGGGGGAAGGGGGGCATGGAGAGGAGAGAGAGAGAATCACGATCAGACTGCCCTGCGTGTGGAGCCCCACCTGGGGCTCGATCTCACGACCCTGAGATCATGACCTGAGCCAAAATCAAGAGTGAGATGCTTAACTGACTGCGCCACCCAGGCGCCTCTCAAACCATTTCAAACCATATACTGAGTACTTGCTCTGTGCCAGGTACTATGTTAGGGGCTGGAGACAGAGATCAGTTTCCAACTGAGTGGGAGAGCCTCCAAAACACACGCATACAAATGACAACTGTATGAGCTCATGGCTATGGCTGAGCTATACTCAAGATACGAAGGAAGCACGGAGGAGAGGCATCCATTCCCGGGAAGGTCATACAGCGCGACATATGTTTGGGACATTGCAAAAAGGGCTAAACCATCTGAGATCTGAAGACTTTAAAACGACGACAATCGGATTTGATCTGTGTGTATTCAGGGTTCCATAATTGTCTGGCGGTGCTGGGAAGCAGTGAGAGGCGGGAAGAGAGGACAGTCGAGGCTGGAGATGAGGGCAGGGCCAAGGTCATGGGCAACATCTCAAAGGCTGGGACTTTATTTTATGACCAAGATACTACTCAAAGCACCAAGACTGCCCAAGTAATATTCAAAAATATTATTCAAAAAATCTTGAATGCCAAAAGAGAAATTTAAAACATACAAAAGGACATTTTTATTAGTCATTCTGTCTCCTTAAAAATTTTCAAACCTTTTTCAAAACCTTCCTGTATCCTTTAATTTTTAATCACAGTTTCTTAATATACATGCCATCTTAGTGCTCAAAACCTTTTGCGTTCTATCACACTGGCTGGTCAATCATTTCCCATGTAGACATCATACATAATAGATTTTATTTATTTATTTTATTTGTTTTTTATTTTTTTAAGATTTTATTTATTTATTTGACGGACAGAAATCACAAGTAGGCAGAGAGGCAGGCAGAGAGAGAGGAGGAGAAAGCAGGCTCCATGCTGAGCAGAGAGCCCGATGCGGGGCTCGATCCCAGGACCCTGGGATCATGACCTGAGCCGAAGGCAGAGTCTTTAACTCACAAGCCATCCAGGCACCCCTAGATTTTAAATGTTTATTTACTTAAGTAATCTCCACATCCAACACAGGGCTTAAACTCATGAGCCCAAGATCGAGAGTCTACTGATTCTACCGACTGAGCCAGCCAGGTGCCTTTCCTATATGTTACCTTCAACGACTGAAGAATGTTGGGTTCTTACCATGGACAACTTAACCACTTTCTTTCTGCTATCCTATAGGCAATCTCCAGACTGCTCTATGACAAATGACACTTGCACAGTTTCCACATACCTATTTTATCTTATGCTTTCCTTGAGGTCAATTCTAAGGTGTGACATTTCCAGGCAACCAGAAATGAATATTTCTACAGAGTTTCTTTCCCTGGGCAGCAGGAGGTGTGGCACTTACGGTTTTGCTCCAAGTAAGGCCGGTGGTGTGGTGTTCCTTGATGTACGCTTGCAGCTCGCTCCAAATGCTCAAATACGACTTCACCCAGTCCACGTGGCGCAAATCACTTTGTTGTAAAAGAGGGTGGAAGAGAGTAGAGTTAGGATCGAAAATAAAATTTAAAAAAGATTGGTGGGAACATGGTAATCCAGTAACTAAGACCCTGGAGGATGCTGGGCCAATAGTCCTTCCGGTTCAGTCCCTGTGAACCAATTCTAAAAAGGACCCGACAGGCCGGTGACCCAGGTCTCTCCTGAGATGAGCCAAGTGTCCTTTCTGAGCTCCAGGCGTGGGGCAGAGAGGACCACTGGGAGCAGACCCGGCAATTCAGGCCATGCGTCCTCACGGGATCTCTAACAGGGAGATGAATGCGGAGGGAGGCCACTTCCTTCTGTACTGTTTCTGATGCAAAATGAAAAGCAAAGTGCTTTCAGAAAGGAGAATGGTATTGGAAAAAAAAAAAGTCCCTTGGCTGGTTTTCTAATCTGACTGAATTATTTGGCCAAGAGAGTCATGAAATTAGAGTATTTTAGAGTGGTGAGGAGGGTGCTGTTGCAAGGAGAAGGTTTCCTACAAACAGGGAACACCCTGTTCAACATGGAGTTGTAGGGCTGGGCACAATCGCTCAAACACGTGTTTCCCAAACACAGAATGCCTGAACTCTAGGAGGGGAGCTCAGCATTGTGGCTGTGTGTTTTTTTTGTTGTTGTTTGTTTGTTTGTTTGCTTTCATAATAGCTTTATTGAGATATAATTCAAATCCCATACAATTTACTCATTTAAAGTGTATAATCCAATAGATTAGGTCAACAGAGTCATGCAACAGATGCCATGGCCAACTCTCTAGAGGGTCCACTGAGTGAAAGTAGAAAGTCAAGCTTCCCTTTTCAATCCTCCAAGGCTCCTTGGAATCCTTTCAATTTTATAACATTACATCACCTCAAAAAAGAAATCTCATATCCATCAGCTGTTACTCCACATTTCCCCCAAACTTTCCCAGCTCCAGACAGGTGCTAAGCTACTTTCTGTCTCTCTAGATTTGTCTGTTCTGGAATTTCATATAAATGAAATCATTCAATATGTGGTTTTTTTGCATTTGACTTCTTTCACTTAGGATATTTTAAGGTATATCCATGTTGCTCTTGTATCAATACTTCATTTTCTTAATGACTGAATAACATACCATTTTATGGATACACATTTTATCTATCTGTTGCCATTGACTAACAGTTGGGATTGTTTCCACTTTTTGGCTATCATAAATAAAGCTGCTATGAACATTTGTGTCCAAGGTTTTGTGTGAACATGTTTCATTTCTTTTGGAAATACACCTGCGAGTAGAACTGCTGAGTGTGTCTGCTTTTTGCAGTAAAAAATATCAGTACCTATTTCTTAAACTGAGTGGTGGGCATAGAAGTCTTTTTTTGCATTTCAACGGTATCTTTTGTATATTTTACAAATATTCTTTCACAACTACTCTGTGTTTATTAAAATAAAACATAACCTAGGGGCGTCTGGGTGGCTCAGTGGGTTAAGCCTCTGCCTTTGGCTCTGGTCATGATCTCAGGGACCTGGGATCGAGTCCCGCATCGGGCTCTCTGCTCAGCGGGGAGCCTGCTTCCCCTCATTTCTCTCTGTTTGCCTCTCTGCCTACTTGTGATCTCAGTCAAATAAATAAATAAAATCTTAAAAAAAATAAAACATAACCTAAAAGAGAAATAGTCAAGTTTCCTTCAACCTGGGCCAGCGAGTGAGATGCAGGAGCCCGTGCATTTGCTGGACGAGGAGCACTTCGGCTTCTACCACCAAGGGCTCAAAGGGGAATCCACTCGTGAGCCCAGAGCCCAGGGGATGAAACTTTATTGCTTTTATTTTTGTCCCATTCCTGCCCAGAGTGACTAGCCATCAGCCACATCACATTTAGCTAGGTGTTCACAGGGCCAGCCATGACATTACGTAGGAGAGGGGAAGAAATCCCATGACGTCCCCTGAGTAGTTGAGAGACACAGCACAGGTCTCTACTTGATCCCATTTTCCATTCCAATACCAGTTTAAGTGTCTCTAGGATCTATTATTCGTACTGTAGAATAATAGCTTGGTTTGGACTCATCAGCACTGCTTTTTTTTATAGATGTCTCTCTGTCCACCCCAATTGTATTTCGTTTTAACGCACTCGCTGGTCTCCCTTCCAGGGGCCTGGTTAATTGCCACATCTCCTTTCTGCTGCTCATTTACACTTCCTTTCCTGATGTCTCCTTTCTTCTCTCCACACTCACCAACCCTGTCTTGGGCAGCATAAAGAGTTGTGACCCTCTAGGGCGGGTCCCTCCCGAGCCATCACAGAGCTCTGTGGCTGTTGCGGAAACACACATGGGGCGACACACGGACTCAAGTAGGGAGTTTATCATCACAAGAGAACTGAGCCAGACTTTCTAATGCGCATACATTATCTGGATAACGGACCTCACTTCCCACTTGGCTTCGGCCAAAGATGGAATATTTCCTTAACATTTCCCATCAACTCACCTTTGAAAGGAATCAGGGGTGAACTACATGAAGCTTTGGGACAAATGTCTGACAAGCAAGCACCTGAGAATTTGGCTAGTAAAGGAAGGTACGTACCTGTGTTTGTAGTCCTTTAGGACCCTGTTAGTGTAAAAGGTGGCGGCGTCATTCATCTCCTTGACATAAGGTCCGGGCTTAGGGGACTGAGAGAACAGGACCATCACCCAAGCATAGAAGGAAAAAGAAAAATAGGATAAGAAAGAACATGCCTTCAAGATGAAGAAAAGCCATGGAAATATTGAGAGTCAGGAGGCAAACATTTTGCTCTGTAAAGGGGTGGCGGTGAGACATTTCCACATCTCAGAACACAAAGTCCTGAACTGTAACATGGTAAGAAAGGTCTGGGGCATTCACCCCGAGAGGAATTCCCTGCAGTGTAACAGACAGAAGGAGCCCAAAGGTAGCTAGGAGTTCCCCGAAACACCGCACTTTGGAATGGGGTGCCATTCCACGGGGACAGGACTCACCACAGCTATCCAGCCGAGGGCAGGGATGCTTTCGCTGACGGCTGAGAGATGATTGAACATTTTACTCCCCCGGTTTCTCTCTCGGAAAGTCTGGATTTCCTGAATCTTTTCGGATATCGGTTTCAGAAGCGCAGCCACGTCCTTCTGCAAGCAAACATTGAGCACTGTGACTAAGGGCAGAACAGAAGCTCGGGCGTCTACCCAGCATGGCCTCAGCAGGAGTGCTTGGGACCTGTCATCTAGGGGGGCTTCCAGAATAGGACGGGCTGTTGTTGTTGTTGTTAGGGGGAAGACTATTTTCATTCTCAGAAGTACGAAAATGGTGCATATTTTTAAGATTATTACAACTGTCCTCTGGAGACATGGACGAAATCCAGCCCTATGAGACGGCCCCTGTTTTAGAGAATCCGGGAGGGACCACAGGGACACGGAGCATGGTCAGCGTCATATTTCCAAATGAAATGCACAGATCACATGCTGGAATGACACGGGTCTAAAACCAGGGTGGGTGAGAGGTTAGTCAAAAGGTGTGTTCTCGTTCCTGTGGGCACCGATGTGAGGGAGGGTCCTCGGTTTGACCACAGTTCCTGTAATCCATGTGAAAAACTGGAAATCTTCCATGAGGATCTTTTCAAGAAAATGGATTTGCTTATATTTACTGTTATCTGGGTCTGGTTTGGCTTTCTACATTGTGCCCCATGAACGTGGCCAACAACCACTGGTTACTCTGGCTTCTGATTAATTAATTCAAAAACTAACTTCCTTAGTCATATAAAAACCAATTTTCAAAATTATGTGAGCTGAGGTAAAGAGGTGACTGGAACACCTCCCCATCCATCCTTCTAGCAAATATATATATATAATATATACATATATATTATATATACATACATATATATATATATATATATAATTATTATTTTTTAACGTGCTCCAAAGAACTAGAAACGGTCTGTACTTCAGCTTTGTAAAAGTCACTGAAGACGTTCTGGCAATATTTCACTAAATCTCGTTTGCAGGAAGAAAAGTGGAAAATGTCCTTAAAACTCCTTCCTGTCTTTAATTGAGAATTCAGAGCAAAGGTTTTCAACCTCGGCCACACACTGAAATTACCTGAGAGCTTTGAAAAACAGAGGCCTGGGTCCCCCCCTCCCCCCCAGACTGTGACTTAACAGGTCTGGAGGTAGCCTGGGGCGGGGGGGGGGGCGCGGGTACGGTGCTGGGAAAGTGCCCCAGGTGTAGATTTTAATCACTGCTATGGTGGTGGCAGCTGTTTCTGCCAGGGACAGCAGACCATTAGGGAAGAAATCGCTTTCAGCCACAGCTGTTTCCAGACCTCACTTTCCTTCTGTACCCCTTTCCCTATAAGAAATGCATGTAAGGGCTTTGGAATTAGAATGACATCAGTTCAAATCTCAGCTCTTCCACTTACTACCCAAGCGACCTTGATCAAATTCCTTAATCTGAGTCTTGGTCTCCTCATCTGTAAGTCAGAGATAGTAATACCTATAGCCCATAGCTACAGGAGATACAGCATTTTAAGCTTCTGGCACATGGGAGGCACACAATAAATGGATATGATTATTATTACTATTATGCAATTCGCTCAGACTGGAGGCAAAAGGGCTGTCCTCTCTCTAATAGGTAACACTCAAATAATGTCTGTGCATTCAAGATAATAGAGGCTCCAAAGAAATATCCACCTAAGCTAACGGGGTTTTAGGATTATGGAAGTCCAAACCGGGTCATCTAGTTCAGCTTTGGACCAACCCATTCAAGTAGGTCACAGTCAGTGTTTCCCTGTGGCCGTGTGTGTGTGTGCGTGTACTGGTGTGTGTGCATGTGTGTACTGAACCACACAGTACAATGTATTTCTCGTTATGAATTTCAGTCTGAAAGTTTCAGAAGCATGGATCGAATCCAATTCCCCAATCTCACATAACTAGGAGACAAGATTAGCTAGCAAGCGTTGGCTGAGCTGAAGCTGGAACCCAGGTCTTCTAAGAAGCCCTGAGAAAATTCTCTGCATTGCGTGCTCAGAAAAATATGGTTCACTCCCCAAACACAAGTTTCTTCTCTGCCAGCAAGACTAGGGAAAGGTATTGTGAAGATATTAAGGGCTCAGGTCTGGAATGAGACTACTGGGGTTCAAGTCCTTGCTGGCCAGGGTATTAGGCTTTTCTTTCCACACATGTGATTCCATGGTCTCCTCTGCAAAACAGTCTTGGGAATGGTCCCTACTTCACAAGACTGTTAGAAGTAAATGAGAGGGCACGTCAGCACCTGGTACAGAGTTAGGCATGTTGGGTGTTCAGCAAACGGGGTGGGGGGTGATCCTGGGTATCTGCCAGTGAAGCCTCTGACTGACCAGATTCACTGACCAGCTCCTTCCTATCACTTATATGCAAACACAGGGAGAGAGATTTCCTAGCTGGGATATGCACTTTTTAAATTTATCCATGTTGAAGGAGGAGAAAAACAAAAAAGGTTGCCGTAGAAGCTAGCCAGGTCTTGTGGAAAATTCAAGAATACCTTTCTGCTTTCTTGCTTACCCTTAGAACCATTCAAAAGAAAAGATTTTATAGATTTGGCAGGGAGACCCTGACTCAGAGTTGTTAGTGGCTGAACTGTGTCCTTCACAAATCCAGATGTTTAAGTCCTAACCCTGGTACTTCAGGACATGTCTGTATTTGGAGGTAAGGTTTTTTTTTGTTGTTGTTGTTGTTGTTTTTTAAGATTTTATTTATTTGTTTGACAAAGAGATCACAAGCAGGCAGAGAGGCAGGCAGAGGGGTGGGGGGAGCAGGCTACCCGCTGAGCAGAGAGCCTGACGCAGGGCTTGATCCCAGAACCCTGAGATCATGACCTGAGCAGAAGGCAGAGGCTTAATGCACTGAGCCACCCAGGCACTCCTGGAGGTGAGGTCTTAAAAGAGGTAATTAGGTTAAAATGAGGTCACTAGGGTGGACCCTAACCCAAAAGGACATAGACGTGTATGAGGGAAGATCATGAGAAGACACAGGGAGATGCCCCCCTTCCATAAGCTGAGGAGAGAAGCTTTAGAAGAAATCAACCGCCATCTTGATTTCCCACTTCCAGCTTCCAGAAGTGGGAGAAAGTAAATTTCTATTGCTTAAGCCACCCAGTCTGTGGTACTTCATTCTGGCAGTTCTAGCAAACTAGTGTAAGGGGATAACGGCTCTACAGGAGAGGAAAACAGGTACTCTGAACCCTCAACAGCAAACAAACCTCTTCCTGAAACAACCCCCTCCCAAACATTCCCTGCCCAAACACAACTCTTCCATGTTTGCTTCTTAATGGCTGCCAAAAGTCAGGTTTGAAAGCTCTCCTTGGAATTTTACTTTTTATTTATTTATTACAACATTTAAAAAATTAAGTACACACTACCCCCGACGTGGGGCTCCAACTCACAACTTCAAGATCAACAGCTGCACACTCTATAAAGTGAGCCAGGCAGGTGCCCCTGGAAATCCACTCTGAGAAGGGAAATATTTCCCTCTTCAAGGGCTTCTTTTTAGTCCAAATTCAATACCCGTTTGAAGGTGTGTTATAGGTACTTCCAGAAGGCAGCTGATTTTTATTTATGGCATAACTACTAAAAAGCATTATTCTGATTTTGTCTAACAGTTTGCTAAGTTATGATATTCTTGCTGCAATGACAATTTTGAGAAAGGCCAGAAAATCTGAATCATTGGTGATAACTGGCTTATTGCCTCAAGGGGAAAAATAACCAGAATCACTGTATTTACAATGTTAGATAGATTTATTAAGGCCATCTTCGTTTATCTTCAACTTCCCAAGAACAAACTCTAAGGTCTGAGGAGACAGGGTATTCTGGAAGATATTTTATATTGCTTATCTGATGAAAGCATCATAAAGATTGAGAAAGTTTTCTCGTGCCTTAGTTTGGGAATTGCTCTAAGAACTGTCCTCATTAAAAAGAAAAAAAAAAAAAAAAACAAAAAAGAAAGAAAGAAAGAAAAGAAGGGGAAAAAAACCAGGCTCAGAGATCTAAGTACGACAGCTATTTGCACAACCTCAATAAACAGTATAGCTTTCATTCTGTGCCAGTAGATTTCTCCCCTACTTCAAACTAGGCTTACATTCTCCAGCTCATCCTGAACTTTCACAGCTGGAATCAAACACAGAGAGAATATTCGGGTGATGGTGTAGATTTCTGTCAAGGCTGATCCTGTGGGGATGTCAGAGGAAATGCAAACAGGAGAGGTGATTAATTAGAGGTATTTCCACCTGTTTGGGGAGTGAGCCTGTATCAGGCACACTTGATAGATACAGGCTGAAAGGCAGATGTCAATCAGCACTGCAAAAGGGCTTTCCACTCACAGGAGGAGATACATTTACCAGAGGCGTCCTCGTTTTGTTTTATTTTTTTTTTTTAAATGGGTGTCCTGGCGATGGCCCCTCAGAAACATCTAGCAATTACTGCACTGCAAAGAGGACCTCGAAAAGAAAGGAAACCATTTTGCAAGACTCAAAGGAAGAGTAAGTGGAAAGTCCTGCCTGCCCTTCCCCTTGGTTCTCTGGGCTTCCACAGAAGGAGAGAACATTTCAAGATTCAATGTCTTTATGACCCTAGTGTCTGCTTTAAGGTTGAAGAATTGAGACCCATTATCTGCTTCATCTCAGTTTAGCTCCAGAAATAATTGTTTTGCAGAAAGTAAAATTAAAGAGCTTTATCAGCAAGCGCCGGAGAAACTTTACCCAAAAAGGAAAACCAAATTTCCACGCACGCTGTTTTGTAAGGGAATGAGTAAACTCTGGGACTTTGACCTCAAAGAAGTGTCACTGAGTGAAAGCAAATAAGCCTGTTTCTGGAATCCAGGGTTTTTATGTGGTTCTACATCAGGTAGAGAATGGATCAATCCATCGTTACTTCTTTTTAAATAAATTTTTTTTTTTTTGGATTATAAAACATAGCGATGCTGTTTGTGAAACACTGGGGAAAACGTAAGTGACAATAAACATAATTAATTCCACCACATGAAAAAAAGCATGCTAAATGTTTATTTTTTCCTGGTAGATATGCTTATTAGAGATTTCTTCAAAAATAAGAATAATTTACTTTAAAAACACTGGTTATTAAGAACATAAACAAGAGTCCTTGAATTCGAGCAGTTCAATTAAAACAAGCAAGCATTTAAACAAATAAAATCCCATTAATATATATTCTTGGCAAGTACTGTGAGAACTCTGTAATTTTAGAAAGAATGTTTTAAATGTAAATACTGCAAAAGCATTACTGTTATGACTCAGGCAAACTCAACAGCATCAAAGAAAAAATTGGATTTTAAATATTCGAATCCCACTTACATTTAAAATTCAAGAAAACTCGGGGCGCCTGGGTGGCTCAGTGGGTTAAGCCGCTGCCTTCAGCTCCGGTCATGATCTCAGGGTCCTGGGATCGAGTCCCGCATCGGGCTCCCTACTCAGCGGGGAGCCTGCTTCTCCCTCTCTCTCTGCCTGCCTCTCTGCCTGCTTGTGATCTCTCTCTCCATCAAATAAATAAATAAAATCTTAAAAAAAAAAAAATTCAAGAAAACTCACACCAAACAGTAATTCTTAGCCAACCATACTGCCAATTATCAATCATTATTACTGGCTAATGTGCTCTTGTGCAGAGTTTTACCAGTTGGTTCTACATGTGTATGAATTATAGCCCAGAAGATATTTATGGAAAGATATATATCAAAGAGGTAACAAAGATTTTTTTTATCAAATTTTATTGGCTTATTCATATATTCTACATTTTTCAATCCATACATGCATTTCTTCTGTGATAAAGGGAAACATTTTAAAACATATTATCCACTTTTGTACCTTCAGTGATAGAAAAAAATTTTAATAGGGACTATTAAATTGGGGGCGCCTGGGTGGCTCAGTGGGTTAAGCCTCTGCCTTCAGCTCAGGTCATGATCTCAGGCTCTGAGATCAAGTCCTGCATTGGGCTCTCTGCTCAGCAGGGAGCCTGCTTCTCCCTCTCTCTCTGACTGCCTCTCTGCCTAATAAATAAATGAAATATTAAAAAAAAATAGGGACTATTAAATTTACACATATCAGAAAGGATTTGGCCTCTTCCTTCCTAGGAGAAAAGCAGCTTCAGGAAAACATTATCAGAAATTACCAGAATGAATTATGCAGATGAAGAATAGGCAAAAGTTAACCAAACCAGAACAGTATTTGCTTCTAAAAATATATTTATTTGGGATGTGCTAATAAATGAAGTGATTGTTTTCATCATTTTAAGTTAGGAGCAAGTATTTTTTTCTCAGAAACATCAATTCGACCTAACCTGCTTTGGTGCAATTATAGACATTTCCCTTCATGTTCCTCTTACATGAAAGTTTCCCACTGTCCAGGAACACTTTGGAGGCTCAAGAATATACCTCATGGAAAGGCTTTAGAAATGTCTGTACATTTAAGACAACTTGTACATTTAAAACATCTGCAAAACTGTCACAGGAGTGAACCTCAATAAACAAAACTCATGAAGTCCGCAAATGTACCCAATGCCGTGTTAGCTGTCATTATATTATTGTCATTTGTCATTATATTGCACTATAATGGAATATATTGCATTATATTCCTTGGAAAATATATATATTTTTAAGATTTTATTTATTTATTTGACAGACAGAGATCACAAGTAGGCAGAGAGGCAGGCAGAGAGAAAGAGAGAAGGAAGCAGGCTCCCTGCTGAGCAGAGAGCCCGATGCGGGACTCGATCCCAGGACCCTGAGATCATGACCTGAGCCGAAGGCAGCGGCTTAACCCACTGAGCCACCCAGGCGCCCCGGAAAATATTTTTTTATATGCTCATAAGGACTTACATTCCACATGTATATCTCATTTTAGGGTTTACTAAACTCTCTTTAAAAATATACCTAAGGATCCCAAGGGCTTTTTTGCTTGTATTTCTTAAAAATCATTTTTAAAGAGTAAAACCATAAAGACTTGGTCTCCTTGGGGGAATTAATTGTTTTGGAGAGTTGCATTGTTCTGATACCTAAGAGAGAAGCTTCCAACGTTTGAAAACTCCTACTTAAATTTTTAATGCGAATCTTTCAACATCCATTATACTCATCAGCACTTTCTTTTTCAGTAGTTTCTTTTAAAAGCAAACAATTTCAGACATACATAATAGCATAGAGACTAAAAGAAAGGCATCCATGTATATGAAACATAATTTAATATTGCACAGTGGGGAGCCTGGATGGCTGAGTTCGTTAAGCAAATGCCTTTGGCACAGGTCATGATCCCAGGGTCCTGGGATCGAGTCCCACGTCAGGCTGCCTGCTCACCAGGAAATCTGCTTCTCCCTCTCCCCATGTCCCTGCTCTCTCTCTCCCTTTCTCTCTCTCAAATAAATAAATAAATAAATAAATAAAATCTTTTAAAAAATATTGCATCAGGGTCCAGGATCATCACTATGCTCTTCCTTTACTGACATTTGCTAGGGAACAGCTGCAAATACAGAGTTCTGGAGCCTGGGACAAACTACTTAGACTGAACCCCAGGGAAGGCACTGAAGCTTGATGTCAAACTTTCTATTTTTCTCATAAAGGTAGAACAGTGCATTTGAGGTTGCAAATTGCACATTTTTTAAACAGAGGTATAATGGACGTGAAACATCATATTAGTTTCAGGTGTGTAACAATGATATGATACTTCTGTATATTGCTAAAAAAAATCACCCCAAGTCTGGTTCGTAACCATCACCATATATAGTTACGAAATATTTTTCTTGTGATGAGAGGTTTTAAGATTACTCTCCTAGCAACATTCAAATATGCAATGCAGTATTATTAACTGTAGTCACCATGCTGTTTGTTACATTCTCAGGATTTACTTATAATAGAGCTGGAAGTTTCTACCTTTTAATCCCCTTCACTGGTTTTGCCCCCCTCCTCCCCTCTCCCACTGGCAACTCCCAGTGTATCTTCTCTATGAGCTTCGTGTTTCGGTTTTGTGTGGTTTTTTGTTTTGTTTTGTTTTGTTTTTTGATTCTACATATAAGTGAGATCATCTGGTATTTCTCTCTCCCTGATTTATTTCACTTAGCCTACGGGCTCAAGGTCCATTCATGTTGTCACAAACGTCAGAATTTCATTCCTGTTTATGGCCGAATAATACTCCATTGTGTACAGATTCCCATTTGCTCATCTGTCCTGATTGACACTCAGGCTGTTTCCAAGCCTTGACTATTGTAAATAATGCTGCAATGAACACGGGGGGTGCAGCTTTCTCTTCACATTAATAAAATAATTAATTTTTCTCTTCACATTTCGTTTTCATTTCGTTTCATGAGAATTGGCCGGAAAACGCCCGGCCAACTCGCTTCGGGCGCCACATGTCTGCAGGGCCGCCCCCTGGGGCTGGCCCGGCATCGGTAGTGCTCCAGTCCGAACCCCGCCAGAAACCGATCCCGGTTTTAAATAAGGCTTTGAGTGTTAAAATATATAATTTTAAAATATATAATTTTAACACTCAAAGCCTTATTTACGATTTCAGGGCCACTGACACTGGGCGATAGATACACTGTCAATCCCCACTTAGAGTTTCTGTCTTTAGCACCGTTCACGCATGTGAGCCTTAGCTCTCATCATCTCTAGTTTGTGTGTGCAGTAGCTGAAGAAGTCTTCACTTTAAAACCTACAATCGATTCATCAGAACAAGAGCACAGTTCTGCTGGCATGATACGCGGGCCACAGTTTTCGTTAAGCTCTCAGTGTTTGACACGTCTTAGAAGAGGAGCTACGCCATACAAAAAGCAGAGTTCGGTAGAAATCTCACTGTTTACACAATGACCCACAACAGCTTGTGTCCTTATAATACCTTAGATATCCTGAATGCCGCTGCAACAGTGGGAGTCAGGAGAGGGAAACAACAGCAAAACAAAACAACCAACCAACCAAAAAATGCTGTAACATTAACTGTTCCCTCAGGTTGAGATTTATTGTTTTCATTATAGCTGTTCTGATAGTCTTTCTTTCACTGGTAGTGCAAAAAGAGATCAGTTGAGCCAGAAAAAACATGTCTTTGCATTTATGCATGGGTATGCAGGCTGAAAAACGAACGTGGGATACCCAGGAAGCTCTAGTGTATCTCTCCTGTTTGATCGGATTCGACAAAACGGGTTCCTCGAAAATGCTGGGTTCATGGCAGGGATGTGGGATTAGCTGGATTATTTGAGATCCAGAAAGAAAGTAGAGGGTCAACAATGGGCAATGACATACTAAATCATGGCAGAGAGAAACCAGAAAAACACACTAAGTTGAAAAGCAACAACCTAAGCTGGTTATCCACAACAAGCTTGAGAGAGTAGACCAGGTGACCAGGAACCATCTCATCTTGCACTTTGTCATGTTTTCGGCTTATTTTATGGGCCCAGCTGAGAAGATACCAGCTCTTAACCTATCTGGGGAGGCATCACCTGGCTTGTGACAGTGACCACTTTTGTAATCACCTATAATTTTACTGTACAGGATACTGAACATCAATGCTGAACAGCAGAACTCATTTTGTGCTCTACTTAAAAGCACAGGGACTTCACCAACAATCTCTAAGGGGTATAAAACCTGGAGAAAATCGCCAAAACTGTTAGAATTCACCAGCTTTATAAAATCTAAAATATATGGTGACCAGAAATTCGTTCTTTGAAATGCAAAAAACAAAAACATAAACATACAATACTGTACTGCCATTAGTTTCTCTACCAACATTTGTTGAGCACTGACTGTATGCCAACACCATACAGTCACCACTTGGGTCTACTCTGCCGTGATAAATCTCAGTTTTTAAAGTATCTTTTTTTTTTTTAAAGATTTATTTATTTAATGAGAGAGAGCACTGAGCAGGGAGCCTGAGCCAGAACCCTGGGATCATAACCTGACGCGTAACTGACTGAGCCACCCAGGGCCACTAACTCTCAGTTTAAACTACCAAAGCTCTATGTGAAAAATCCTAGCCCACTCAGAAGCTTCTACTGGGTCACTGTCTTCCCCCTGGATAAGTGGCCCATGGTAGAAGGCTGGCCAGATCTCCCTGAGATTCATTTATGCAGAATGTTGCTGAGATGACATAAACCCATTGTTTCCATTTCAAACTCAAGAGATGCAAAGTCTTTCAACAACTACCCAGGAAGTCTTAAGGTAACCCATCTGGTAAGTGAACCATTACTGTATCAGGGTACTGATGCTTAGTTCCAATCATTCTTTTTTTTTTTTTTTTTTTTTATTTATTTGACAGAGAGAGAGAGATCACAAGTAGGTAGAGAGGCAGGCAGAGAGAGAGAGAGGGGAGGAAGCAGGCTCCCTGCTGAGCAGAGAGCCCGATGCAGGGCTTGATCCCAGGACCCCAGGATCACGACCCGAGCTGAAGGCAGAGGCTTTAACCCACTGAGCCACCCAGGCACCCCAGTTCCAATCATTCTTAATTAGAAACCAGCTTTTTCTTTAAGATTAGCACAATCTCCGTAAGATTCTACTGTCTGCTTTTATCAAGAATTATGCTTCCCGCTGGGAATCCAACAGACCACTGGCCCCAGTTTGGGGAACAGCCCCGCACCAAGTGCTTCTTGGTCCAGGGAGGTTGGGAGAATTCCACATACGGTATCCCCCTTTGGGCACTTCATGACTCCTCAGGATACTAAAGGAGGTACTGAAGGAATCTATTTAGCTTTGTTTAACCTGATGCTCCTCAAGCTTTTTTTTTTTTTTTTTGGCCACGGAACCTTTGCTCTCCCCCATGCCCTCTTCTAGGGAATCTGATATTCTGTGGGACAGAGCGTGGGAAATCCTGCTCCAGGAAGTCTGGGTGGGAGGCTTCCAGGACTCCCAGAAGTCTGCGGGGCTGCTCACTGGGTATCCAAGGTCCCCTCCTCTCCAGTCAGCCTTGCTCATTACCATGGGAACACTTCCCAGGGCATTTAACGGAGGTGAAGAAGCCTCTTCTCCTCATCTCCCTCACACGCACACGCGCAGGCACACACACACACACACACACACACACACACACACACACACACCGTCTTCAGGAGCTAGAATAATCTCTGGGAGGGCTGTTGATGCAGCCCGCCCCCTCTGCACGGAGCCGCTGTCTTCTGCTGCCGTCCCCCCGCCCAGGCCTTTTTTGACCAGCCCCACGCCCACTTCTAATCACTCCCACCAGTCTCACTCCTCTCCCTTCTCCTCATCGTCTCTCCCCTCCTTCTTCCCTTGCCCATGAAACCATGGTGCACAAAGGCAGACTATTTACAAACAAAAGCATTCTTTTCCTTCTGCAGAGCAAAATGATGGCGAATGACGTTTGCTTCTGGTCTTCCTGTCTCGAGCTGTCATTTTCTCCCTGTGCTGCCCCACGGCCATGGGAAGCTTCTTGGTATCCAGGACAGGTTTCTGGCTACTTCCAGGTCCAGAGAAGACCCCGAGCTTTTCCTGATTTAAGGTTTCCTTATACCACACATCTCCTGGGTTCAGTTTTACCCGTGCTTGGAGATTGCTGAGCCTGGTTTTTCACACTGACCCCCAAGGGAAAGTGTGTGAAGCTAGCATAAAACTATACAGCCAGGATGGCTTTCTATGAAACATACGCAGGAAAACCATTCTTTTCAATTAGCAATAATTGCGCCTTGGATAAACCTCATTGGCTATGATACTGCCACTGCGCAAAGCTAGGAAGACCATTCTTCTACCTTTGACTCAGCTGGAAGGTATAAAGCCCATAGATCTTGACTAGGAGATACGGAGATGATTGTATTCATTATACTTCTAGAGAGAGTCCCCTTGTTACGTGTTTGTTTCTTCATTTATTCAACAAATGTATGAGGAGTGCCCTCTACGTGCTAGGGCTGGTCAGACATGTCGGGGTGAGGCAACAGATACAACGGACCATGTGCAGCAGCGAACGATACAGACTTTTCTGTCCCTGCCCTCTTTTGTTCAAGTGGGGTGGGGAAGGAACTGGCTCACACAATGTTGGAGGCGGACACGTCCCAGGATCTGCAGGGTAGGCTGGCAGGCCAGAGACCCAGAAGGGCTCATGGCAGCGTTCCAGTCTGAAGGCCAGCAGGCTTGAGACACAGAAGAGCTCATGTTAAGTTCGAGTCCAAAGGCAGAGAAAAGCTGATGTCCCAGTTTGAAGGAAGGCAGACAGGGGGAATTCTTCCTTACTCAAGAGAGGGTCACGATTTTTGTTCCATTTAAGCCTTCAACTCGTGGATGGGGCCCACCCACACTAGGGTGCTTTATTCAATCTACTGATTTACATGTTAATCTCATCCAGAAACACCCTCACAGAAACAGCTAGAATAATGTTTGACCGAATATCTGAGCACCCTATGGCCTAGTGAAGCTGACACATACAATTAACCATAACGAGAGGAGACAGACAACAGTAAGCGCTGCAGGGGGCAAATACACTCCGTGGGAAGCAGATTTCTGATTAAGGACGATTGGAGAAAGTATCAGTAAGAACAAAGAGTAATAAATGACTAAATTATATAGCATGTTAGGTATTAAAAGCCACTGGGGGAAAAACTGGAGTCAAGTCAGGGGGATCAGAAATACACGTGAAGATGAGTTTCAGTCTAAAATAGGACGGCCGGGGTGCCTGGGTGATTCAGGAGTCAAGCGGCTGCCCTTGGCTCAGGTTAGGATCTCAGGGTCCTCGGATTGGAGCCCCAAGGCCAGCTACTTGTTCACCAGGGAGTCTGCTTCTTCCTCTGCCCGCTGCTCCCCCCTCTCCTGACCTTGTGCTTGCCCTCTCTCTCTCTCTCTCTCTCTCTCAAATAAATAAAATCTTTTAAAATTTTAAAAGAAAATAAAATAGGGTGACCAGAGTTGGTCTCATGAGGAAGGTGACATTTGAATAAATACTTGTAGGAGTCATCAGCCATGGGGCTGTCTGGGAGAAGCAGATACAACCGTCGCCAGAGGAAACCACCGCTGCGGGGGTCCCAAGGCTGGGATGTGTCTGTAGTGTTCAAGGAACAGCCAGCGGACTAGAGGGGCTGGAAAGAGTAGGAGGAAGGGCAAGAGGCATGGGGCAAGAGGTTGAAGAGGAAATAGTGGGGCGCAGGGGAGCAATTCACACAGGCTGTTGAAAGGACTCTGGCTTCTATCTCGAATGAAGTGGAAATCACCACAGAGTTTTGATTGGGGGGATGACATGATGTGATTTTTCTTTTCTAAGGATCACTCTGGCCGCTGTGCTGAGAATAGAAGGCCGGAGGGTTGGGGAGGGCGGGAGCAGGGAGATCCTGTTTGCAGCAGTGTGGATGAGAGACGGAAGCAGCTGGGGCCAGGGTGGCTGTAGGGGTGACTGTGAGAACTAGATTCCGGGAGGGATGTGGGCTGCCGGAGCGCAGAAGGAGTGAAGAATAACTCCTTGGTTTTTGACCTGAGCAACTAGGATGACGTGGTCACTTGAGAAGCAGACACTGAGAAGGAAAAGGTGTTGGGAGGAAGACCCGAAGTTCAAATCTGACACACTGTTGAGTCTGCCCTTAACCATGCTTTCCCAGGGGTCACAATTCACTGATATGGTCTGCAAAGTGGCTCCTGATGTCCTTAACTCCCCTCCCCACTCCCAAGCTCGGTTCCCTTCTGTTTTCCGTTCTTCAACTTGCCTTTGGTTGGAAGCATGTCCTTCCACCTCAGGTCAGGGCAACACGGGGTACAACGGTGCTGCTGCTCAGAAATAAGGATGGTGCCCTTGGTTCACAATCAGCAGGAGGTGAGCTCTGTGCCATTTCTCTCGTGGAGATGGCTTGTCTGAGTCATCCACTCTGACCAGCAGCAAATGTTTGTGACACAATTAGCCTGGATAATGGGTACACTCTGTGGTTGGTGGAAAGATTATTAATTTCCCAGGTCAATTACTCATTACATCCTGAAACTAGCTGGCCCACAGAGAGATTAAACCTTTGGATTTGGCTGCATCTGTACTGTATTTTACTTATTTATTTATTTAAAATTTTATTTATTTATTTGACAGACAGAGATCACAAGTAGACAAAGAGGCAGGCAGAGAGAGAAGGGGAAGCAGGCTCCCTGCTGAGCAGAGAGCCCAATCTGGGGCTCGATCCCAGGACCCTGGGATCATGACCTGAGCCAAAGGCAGAGGCTTTAACCCCCTGAGCCACCCAGGTGCCCCTGTACTGTATTTTAACTAATCAAAGTAATGGATGGAGACCTACTGTTAAATATGGCTGATTTAGGGGCAGACCCAATCATGTTGTAGGAGTGTGTGCTGATGATCTAGCTTGCTATTTTTAAAAAGATTTTATTTTTAAGTAGTCTCAACACCCAACATGGGGCTTGATCTCACAACCCTGAGATCAACAGGTGCACCCTCGACCAACTGAGCCAGCCAGGCGCCCCTCACATTTTTATGTCACAGCACTTGTCACATTATGAATGAACAGACAAATTAATGCTGTAATAATAATGAACCTTCTGAGACGTGAGATGTGATCTGGATAGTAGAAATAAACATATCTACCTAAGGTGGCAATAGTTTATCCTATTTTGATATGTTTTTTTAATTCATAAGTGAACAAAATTATCAGATATTTTCTTTCATGTCTTCTTCCTCTTTTTCTTGCATGGCATCCGTCTTGACCTTATCAAGCTTTTTTGTCCTTATTATCCATTAAAATATATCTCAAGCCCCTGATAAGGGCCAGTTATAATCCTAGCTATTCGGAATACATTAGTGGACAAGAAAGACTTCCTCTAGGTTTATAAGTAGTAAACTGGGCTCCTGGGTGGCTCAGTTGATTAAGCGACTGCCTTCAGCTCGGGTCATGATCCTGGAGTCCAGGGATCGAGTCCCGCGTCAGGCTCCCTGCTCAGCGGGGAGTCTGCTTCTCTCTCTGACCTCTCTCCTCTCATGCTCATTCTCTATCTCTCAAATAAATAAATAAAATCTTAAAAAAAAGATTAAAAAAATTGGTGAACTGATCATACAAATACACGTAATCAACACATCATACTATGAAAAAAAGGAATAAAGCAGTAAAAAGGAATGGGGTTGGTGCTGGGGAGTTTTATTAACGTAAAAAGGCTTGGGTGAGACTATTTGGCTGATTGAGATATATGACTGAGAATCTGGTTAATTCTGCTTGTTCTAGTCCGTTGCTCACAAGGTAGCAGCCGATCAGAGTGGAATATGAAATATCAATGAGAAGAAAACAGGAATTGGAAGGGGATAAAAGTTGCCACCACCACCCCCCACTCCACCCGACTGGCTAACCTGACTTCAGCTGCTCGTAAGCTACACTCATAAGCTCCAATTCACTTTCAGTGCCAGACACCCTTGACCTTGGCACGCAGTAGAGCACAGCACGCTTGCTACTGATGAGTATTATAGAATAGAATATGCGAGTTATAGTCCCACTTCCTTAACCACCTTGTGTTAACATTGGTGTGTTACCAATCGTCGTTATTTTCATTATTGAAGTACATTTGGTCAGCTCTAGGCCCTTCTGACTTCCAGTCCGTAGCATTACTTTATCATGTTAAATATACTCAGGGGTTGTTTTGGGGACGACCCTCAACATGCAAAATTAAAATGTGAATATATGTATCCTTACCACGGGGCAACATCATAAGATGCTGGTAAATTTACAGAGAGGGAAAACATGCAAACATTTCCCTTGGTTGGTTTTAGGAGATTTCTCTCTCCAACATCACACGTTCCCATTGCAAACTACAAAATGCAATTTCTGCAAATGAAAGGTTCTTTCTTTGGGATATTTCTTTCCTTCCTGCACATTCAATGCTCCTTCTAGAATAAAGATAGGGACAGGCTGAAGCCAAGAGCAGCTGAGCTAGACAGCCAATGGGACTTGTTCCTCCTCATCAGGAGGCCATGTTAGAAACCCCACAAAAGTCTGCATAAGACCTTGGTGGTGAGCATCTTCAGGAGACCAGTTTCAGGGGGACAAAGACCACGACTTATTGATTGCCTCCTATCGATTAGGCACTGTACTCTGCATTCCACCTCTCATTTAAAAAACACCACAAAAACTTGGAAAAGCTGGCATGATTATTCCTGTTTTGTGAATGAGGGAATAAGGTCAATAAATACTTAGCGACTCGCTCACAGTCATCTGGCTAGAAGTGGGATCTGAACACAGATATATATGGCGCTCAAAGCTTGTCATTAGGCATAACAAAAAAAGCACTGGCTTTGGAGTGGAACACATCTGGGTTTAAACCGCATCTTTCACACCAGTTGGGGTTAACTCCCTTCTGTGAGCCCCAGAATCCTTCTAGGAAAGGAGTAAGAAAGACTCATCCATGAAGCTCTGATGACGCCCGTATAAGACAGTGTGTGTAGAACATCGGACAGACCACAGAAGCCGAAACACGGGAGCTGCTGCCATTTTCACAGTCATCTGAACATTTTACGGACTTCAGACACCGAAGAAATGGTAGGTCACTGATGGCCCCACGGGATGGTGCGGCTCTGTTAAACCTCAGGACTGGTGAAAGGACAGAGTGCAGTGCCCACGAGACACAGTCAAGAGCTTCTAGGACAGGCCCCCTGGATGGGGTCTTCTCTTCTGGAGCCTCCCAGGAAATTGACTCTCGTGCGCCCGGTACCGACTCCACACGCTGGAGCACAGACGGGGCACCCTGACAATCTCGGGAGCACGGAGCAACAGTCGTTGGGAGAAACCACCCAAGCTCAATGCCAGGCGTGACCGTACCACCTCTCAGCGGTTGGCGCCACGCCGGACTCTGAGAACTCCCTGCTGTCAGCGCTGATGGGTTGTTACTGTCTTGCTGATTCTCTTTAAGATGATTTCTCTCATGGCCTTCGGTTTTATAAATTTTAGAATTAATGTCATTTCTAGACTTTTTGGCACCTGTATTTTTCTGTGTTTGCAGGAGTGGGCCATGGGCAGAGGATGGAGGTCCACCTCCAGGGGCTGAAGGCCCCGTTTGCTTTGGACCCATTGGACAGTGGAGTTCCCACACGCCGCTGGCACCAGAGTCAGTCTTGGATTTTAGTCCTGACTCCACCCCTTCTTAAGCTAGTGACACTTCTGGAAGGTATAATTTGAGACCAACTGCACTAACTCGGAGTGCAAACTCCGATGACCAACATGAGTTACTCTTTAGTGAGATGCCACCGAGTGACCCGTACTATGGCTTCTGCCTTGATAGAGGCTCATTCTCGTAATGACTTTGAAGCGAAGTACTATTATCCCATGTTTCAGCAGTCAAGACTGACCGAGGCACACTTCATATTTTATCTCTGAAGTTAATGTTGGCCAGTATCAAGAACGATTTTTAAAAAAGGGAATGAAATTCACTGAACAATTACCAGTAATTGCCTCAAAGACCACATTCCCACCACCGTTCTGTTAACAGCGGTGAGACGGTGCCTTGAATGCAGAGTTACACGCAGTGAGATGTGGTCCATGGTGGGGTTGGGGAGGAGTGGGTCTGAGGCAGGTGGGACAATCCAGAAGGGCCATGTTTGCTTGTTCTTTAAGAAAGAGAAGAGGGGCACCTGGGCGGCTCAGGCCATGATCTCAGGGTCCTGAGGGCATGGGGCTTTCTGCTCAGCGGGGAGTCTGCTTCCTCCTCTCTCTGTCTGCCTCTCTGCCTACTTGTGATCTCTGTCTGTCAAATAAATAAATAAATAAATCTTAAAAAAAAAAAAAAAAAAGGAGAAGAAATGGGAGGGGTGAAGGCATTCTAAAGACTGGGAGAACAGCAGGCAAAAGCAAACAAGCCCAAAAAACAAAACAACCCCTCCCCAAAACCAAAAACAGAGGCATTCAAAGACACAGTGTGCAGGGAACAGCAAATTTTCCAAGGTGGCATGGAACACAAATCGAGTGGGGGAGTTGGGGTGATGAGGCTGTCCAGCCACACAAGGAGGGATCTGCTCCTGGGGAGCCCTACATGGGGTGCTGAGAAATGCGGATTTTGTGAGGACCTTGGGAGGATTTTAGGCAAAGCAGGTCCCCAACAGGAAGCTTGGAATAACCGACCTGACAGGGAGGAGAGGTTCAGAGCAAGACTGGGGGTGGTGAGGGCAGAGCCAAGGCAGACGCAGCACGGCCAGTAGGGGGCGCTTATAAGGTACTGATAAGGGACGGAGAAAGGCAGGAGCTGGGGCCACCAGGAGAAGGGGACACATCTGAGACGAATGTCAGACAGGATGGATTCTGTCTCTTTTCTGCCATCTCGGAAGCAGCCGGCACACAGTAGGCGCTCAATTACTGAGCTGACGGATGAGATGAAACGAGAAGTGGGGCCGGAGGGAGAATGGAGGCGGCTTCCGAGGCTCCCTCCTGGGGGATGCTATTTAAAACCGCAGCTGCCTCCAGCTGATCAAATCAAGGGAAACTGCTGGATCCCATGAGCACCACAGACACGGCACCCTCCGTCCACAGCAGCGCATCCTGCAAGTCAGACGTGACCATGACAATATGGCCCATAAGGCCTTCCAGACACGCTGGGCTTTCTGCACAACCCGGAATGAGAATTCAAGCCCATCTTGCCTGAAACCTAAGGGGCAGAGTGACTTGAGCTAACCTCTGGGTTATGGTCAAGAGTTGATAAGGGAAAATATTTTTAGATCCCGAGCCTTTCATCTTCCCATGTGATGGAATTTGGGATCTTTTTTTTTTTCTTTTTTAAGATTTTATTTATTTATTAGAGAGAGAGAGAGCAAGAGCACAAGCGGAGGGGGAGGGGCAGAAGGAAAGGGAGAAACAGACTCCCCGCTGAACAGGGAGCCTGACTCAGGGCTCGATCCCAGGACCCTGGGGTCATGACCTGAGCTGAAGGCAGATGTTCAACTGCCTGAGGCCCCCAGGTACCCCCTCAATTAGGGATCTTTTATAAGCAGTCTATGGTGTTTTTATGATATCCTTGGCCATGCTCAAATATTATGTTATTTACTTAGATTTCTCACCTGAAGAAATTTGAATTACAAACACTCACACATTCCTAGAGTTTTACTTCTTATTGTTTTGTAGGGTTTTTTTGTTGTTGTTGTTTGTTTGTTTTGTTTGTTTGTTTTTGCTTCTTAGAACATGTTTGGCCATAAACATGGCACATCGCTGTAAGAGGAGGAATTTTATGTTCTCAGAACTGGTACGCTCTACTTCTACTCCCTCACTCTCTGAGCGGTGTGGCACTGTGGATGGTGGCAAGATGCGGAGCTCACTCTCCCCCATCCCTTCTTCCTTTCTCCTTCTTCATTGCCAGAAGCCCTGCACTACAACAGAAGAGCCTGTCATGGAGGTGGGGTTTGTGGGCTACTTCAATAGAAGGTTCTAGAAGTCTCCGATTCCTGACAGTGAAGAGAAAGAGCATTTGGAACAGGGAATAGGAGGCAAGACTGGGGAGACATGGCTGTCTCCTATTGTTCTTTCAAAATACATATGCTTTTTGGAAAAGTATGACTTTGTTAATAATTATTAGCCCCTTGGGGCATCCGGGTGGGTCAGTCGGGGAGGCATCTGACCCTTGATTTCGGCTCAGGGCATGATCTCAGGGTCCGGAGATCAAGCCCCGAGTCGGGCTCTACTCTCAGCATGACGCTGGCTTGAGATTCTCTCTCTCGCAAATAAATAAATAAAATCTTTTAAAAAAGTAATTACTAACCCTCTTAGTTATCAATTAGCCCTTTTTCAGGGTTCCTGCAAATCAACCAAGAGCAATGAAAGGGTTGACAAGAAAAGAGGACAAGCAGACGGGAGGTGGGAGCTTCCTGGCGGGAAAAGGGTAATGATGGGAGCTGAGAGACTGAGACCCACACTCACTGTTCCTGCTGTACCCGGGGCTAGCCCTGGGCCCAGTTCTCACGACCAGCTCCCTTGCCGTCTTGGGCCAGAGTGCCCCTGGCTATCAAGCCTGGCTGGGGGAAGCTGGTGGCACCGGTGACCAGAAACCTGTGCCCTAGGCTGGTAAAAGCCTCATCGATCACTGCAGGTCTCTGGCAAGTTCTGTGATAGGACATCTGTGGGCTCTGGTGTCTCCATCTGTGGATGGTGTGTAACACGACTGTGCATGTGCTCCGGCGGGACATTACACAAACTAAGAGGTGATAAAAGCATTCTGAGATCCTTGAATTGAAAGGTTCTTTCTCCACAGCCACATAGCACGCCATCAGTATTTATGCCGTTTATATTAGGACTCGGGAAGGGGAGTTCCTCAGGACTGGGAAATCTGTGTATTTTACTATTTCTATTTGCTGTTCTACTTCTCTCCAACTCTTTCCCTGCTGAACTCCTCCACAAAACGGGTACTGTCCCTGCTGTATCTGTGCTCTCACGGTGAGCAGAGATATGGGACAATAGCATTTGGTCTTGCATTTTTGATTCATTTAGAAGAATCTTCACACTAGAAAATCAGAAAGAATGATTTTCAAAGGCAGCGAAAGAAAGCTGGTTTTGGTTAAGAACCGTGTGTGTCCTGGGGCACCTGGGTGGCTTAGCTGGTTAACAGTCCTACTCATGAGGGGACCTGGGTGGCTCAGTCTGTTAGGCGTCTGCTTTCAGCTCAGGTCATGATTCCAGGGTCCTGGGATCGAGTCCCGCATCGGGCTCCCAGCTCAGCAGGGAGTCGTCTTCTCTCCTCTGCTCATGTTCATGCTCTTTCTCTCTCTCTCTCTCTCAAATAAATAAAACCTTAAAAAAAAAAAAAAAAGCCAGTCTGACTCATGATCTTAGCTCAGGTCTGAATCTCGGGGTCATGAGTTCAAGCCCCACACTGGGCTCCACGCTAGACATGGAGCCTATTAAAAAAAAATGTCCAAGCAAAGAAACAAACAAAAAAAAGAACAGTCTGTGTCCAGAGAAACAATGGGGACGTGGATCCTGAGACAATGACATAATCTTTCTTCCCCTGTACTAGGGAAAACCCCAGGCGTCTACAGGCAGCTGGGGTGGTCTTAGAACCACTTGCCTACTGAGTTTTCTGACTCAAAAGGCAATTCTCCGGTACTGTTACGGTCAGACCTCCTGGTCAGGCACCTGTGTGTTGCATGCGTGGGACCTAGTTCCCCATAACACTACCCCCACACGTGACGGATACTTACAAAACACACCCTCAGCCCCATATGTATTCTGTTCAGTTTTCCCATTGGTAAAGCACCTGGGAACATGTTAGATCCAGATAAAAAGCAAGGTGTTTACAAACTAGTAAAGAAATATGATATTTATCCTGTCAGCTGAAATGAGCCTGACAGATGTATTTTTGGTTAAAATTAAAATTGTGAGCCAGATCACATTACCCCCGGCGAGGCCGCCAGATGCACAGTGTGTGTCTGACAAAGAGGCAGCCCGTGGTCATTTGAGCCAGGCTGAGGGTTCCAACAATTCAGACAGAGGGAGCTCATTACCAGGGCTTGCCTGAGAGGGAGGGGTCGAATGCACGGGAGCCGACTCTTGGACGTGCTACAGAAAGGATTCTCTTCTACCGTTCCCTGCCCACCACCATCTTCACTGTCAGGGCAGAGTTCTGGGAAGAAAACAAATGCATCATGCTCTTGGATCTGGGTTTGCAAAAATGGTACTTGTCTCGGACGAGCAGACGATCTATGTCCCCAGGGACATAAACACGGAAACGGTCAGTTCCTCCTACTGGACTCACGAGACTTCTCTTCCCACAACTCCAAATAAGAGTGACTTGTATGTGTCCGGACGGCACAGAGGGGAGACACAGGAGAGAACCCAGAGGGTGACAGTCTAGGGCAAGCGCCTCTGGTTCTTTCCAGGGTCCCCTTGTCCATAGTTAATGAGCCTGGCCCACTTCTCTTACTGACCAATGAGCTGGTGGTTCCTGAAACATGAAATGTACAGGAAAGATCTCTAACCTGCTTGGAGGGGTGGCCTTCTTGAGGGTTTCGAGCTCCAGGGCCAAGAGCTGGGGATGTGACAAAGGCTATATCAGAGGGCCCCAGCGTTCCACGCAGGCTTGAATTTCCATCTTTCCATGCCCTCCCATTACGGAGTAGTATTTGGTTCTTCCACACAGAAGCCCAAGCCTAACCATATCCATGGTAATGATGAATCCCAGTCAAACTGGATCTTTTATCTCTGCCTTATCTGCACGACAGGGAGCAGGTCTGCTGTGGGCTGTGTCTCCGTGGGGTGTGGCCACCAGCACAGCAGCGGGATCTTTCCTGCACATTTCCAAGTGTTTCATGTGTACACATAACATCTTAGAGGAGTCACAAAGATTCTTACAGAACCGTCCAGAAAAATTGGAAAAGAAACCATGGAGGGGGGAAAAAATGAAAGAGCTGCTTACTAAGTACCCTGCACTCTCGACAAGGAATTTTGGGGATGGTAGCATCCCCCACCCCAATAAAATGATTTAAAATAGAGAAACAAGATACAACCACTGCAATATAACAGGCTTCATAAATAATAAGTAAGTCAAACAGATAGAATTCACCGATTAGCAGCCTGAGTCCTACGTAACAGTTTAAAGGGGGACCTGGGGCCATCCACCTAAAGACGTCTGAGTGAGCCAATGACAACAGCCACCGAGAGGCAGAAGATACAGTTGTTACTACAAAGGGATCAGGAGCGATACGAAGCTCGGCAAAACTTGGAAATCTTATAAATGAATAAAAACCCAAAGAGGAGCACTGGCACAGCCCCAGTGGTGAGTGTTACCACCTGACATGCCGGAACAATGGGCCCACGTCACGCCTGCATTACACAGACGGTAACAAGGGAGCCGTACCTACCAACCTGGTGTTAACCACTGAACTGTCTCCTCTACATTCAGATGTTGAAGTCCTAACCATGAGTACCACAGCACATGACCGTATCTGGAAGCAGGGGTGTTGCTGATGTAACTGGTTAAGACGAGGTCACATTGGAGTAGGGTGGGCTCCTAATCCGTTCTGACTGGGGTCCTCATGAGAAGGGGAAATTTGGATACTGGGAGACACACATCCTGGGAGAATGCCATGTGAACACGAAGACATCGAGGGGAAGTGTCGACTAGCTAAGGAGGTCTGGCGAAGACCCTTCCCTAGTGTGGCTCTGCTGACATCTTGATTCTGGACTTCTAGCCTCCAGGACTGTGAGACAATAAATTCCTGCTCTTTAAGCCACTCAGTCTGTGGTATTTGTTACGGCTGCCCTAGCCGACTCACACCTAGAAGATCGGAGAGAGAGAATTTCAAGCTTTGAAGAACAGGCCCACAGTGAAGTCAGGAGAGGACGGAATGAGCACAAAATTAGGAACAGAGATAACAAAATTTCCTGACTGGAAAGACCTTTGGCATGGATATGATGAGAATCCAGACAGATCTGCTCAGTCGTGAGTGACCTGCTGTGCCCAAATTTCCCTTCACAGGCTTGCCTATCAATTAAAAAAATATATGAAGACGAAGGCAAAGTATCAGAGTGACCACAAATAAGGAAATTAGTACTTAACGCTGTAAGGATAACAAGCAATTCGATTTCTCTCCTTAGACTTTGAATAGACCTGGGTGGAGAAACTATGACAAAGCCGAGAAAAAATACTTGACCAGGGTCACCTTGCTCTTTGAGGGCAGAAGAGAATATTTTAAGATTTCATGGACTTGAAACAATTGGTCACCTAAAAATAGAAACAGTGGGTCACAAAGACTCATACCCATTATGTCACTGCAGGGGATAATTAAGGCTAGACAGAGATTTAAAGATCTCTTTGAGAAACAAATGAACTGGAGTATTAAGCAAGAATTAATTAATACTCCTTTCACTAATAATGAAAACATTTGGTAAGTTAGCAAATACATTCTTGGAGCAATCAGGTATTAGCAGAACCTCAAAAGGATCTCAGATAATAACTACAAAGTAGGAGGGGGAACAAAAAGTCTCCTTCTGATTCCTAAAAGGGAATCAAAGTTTATTTAGTTAATAGTAGAAATAAATAGAAGCAATTAAAATGGTTTCTCTGAAATGCATTAATGTTAAGATGTTCACAAACAGACCACTTAAGGTTAGCCTTTGGCCGAGCTCAAAAAGAAACAAAGAATGTAAAATCCATGATAGAAAATGAAGCAATGAAAAGAGGAAGCAGTAAATGACCACAATAAAAGACAAAGTGACTTGGGCTTAAGGATACATCATGTCTCAAAGATAAATATGAACAGCCTGAACTTGCTTATAAAAACAAAAAATGAGATAAAAAAATAAAATTGAGCAATCTGTTGCTGAAAAGAAATATATTTAGCACCAAGTCATTTTGATCAATGGGGTGCGGGGGGACGGTCTGAGATTTAACCCACTTAACCACAAGAGCAGAGATACTCTGGGCTTTTCCATTCGTTAGATGCAGTTTCATACACTCAAATCCTGCCTATCTTGCAAGACTGGGTCCAAGGGCCCCTTCTCCAGGACCCCACCCCTAGGGAGTGCTCAAGTCTGCTACTGAGGGGCCCCATCAGCTCAGCATTGATTACAGTGCATCACATCAGACGGATCTTTGGCTTTCATGAGACCTTGAGCTCCTGGAGAAAGACACTCTTGGTGTCTGTAAGTAGAGCAGTCAAATGATGGAAACATAAATGAATCAGGAAGAGAAAGATGGACTTTTGGGGCCTCTCATTGCTTTAACACAGACATGAAAGTATACTGTTCTGGAGAATTTTGGTTTCCCAGTGTGAAGGGGGTATTACATTTGTTCAGGAAAAGGGCTTGGGGAGGGGAGGCGACTCAGATGCTGAAACAGTAGTTGCAAGGGGCCCCGAATGAGTCCTATGGGGTTGACTGCAATCTACGGGATTGACTATTTCTTTCCTGTGTGTTGGCTTTGTCACAGTACCTACAATGAGAGAGTGGGGCACAGACAGGGAGACTAGCTCGGACAGTCCATTCCTATAGTGTGTGTCAGTGAGCAACGGCATTTCTCTCCTCTGTCCTTTATTCACAACTGTTTAAAGAGCAAGCTTGGAATACATTTATATTAAAAATTTTAAACCCTCTTCTCTGCACCTGCAGCACCTCCCCCCTCCCCACCCCTCCCATCCTTTCTTCCTCTCTGCACTAGGGCAATGGGAAAGGAGCAAAGGTTTCAGATCCTGTAGACTCTTGTGGTCAGGGTATTGTCATAGGGTAGACGTGGGGGCTGAAGGAAAAGAAGAGTCCAAGGAGCTAGGAATTTCGAGTTCAAACGACAGATGGTTCATGGTTCTATCATTTGAGAGAAAGAACTGCGGTGGGGCACAGTTTGGTTAAAGTGTGTATGTGTGGTTCTGGACTGGGTGCACTGAGGTCCACATGCAGCATCCAGGCCCGGAGTTAAGGATTAAGGGCCCAAGTCTGGAGGTGCCAAGTCTGGTGCCATTACCACAGAGGTGATGGGTACCACCATGGAAACTGACAGTACTGATCAGGGCAAGAGTAGGTTCTAGAAAATCCTCTTCTGATGATGAAGAATGAAATCTTGTGGGAATACATGCAATTCAGAGGTAGAGTTAGAAAGAGAAGTCAGAAAAGAACTTAAACAAAGTAGACCACTTACAAAGAATAGAGTTTCATCTGTGAGGGAAGAAAGTACTTTGAGGAGGGTGATGGCCAGTGGTAAAATTTCCTCCAGGAAGTTGAATGGACTGAAGACAATCAGGAAGATACCAGGGCACTGAGAGTCTTTTTTTGGTAAAATGATAAGGAGGGAAGACAGATGACAGGAGACTGAAGAGTGACAGGGAAGTGAGGACACGAAATCAGGGAGCACAGAGTTCCCAAGAAGTTTGGCGACAAAGGGAAGGAAAGAGATGGTTTAGGTGGTCCAGGATTTTGGCAGGTTTTTTTGTTTGCTTGTTTTAAAGGAGAAAGAATCCTGATTCGATTTGTAGACCAAACAGAAGGAGCCAGTAGGGAGAAGGAGGGAATAACTGATTAGATAAGCTTCCAGAGAAATTAGGAGGTGGTCACACAGATGGGGTACTTGTGATGTTACCAGATTAAAAAGAGGATTCTGAACAAAAATGAGAGGTTGCCATAGGATTGCCACAGACACAACCTACCTAAAATAGTTAATGTTTATGTCCTTAAGGAACATAAAAAAAGTATGTAAGAGAAGTCGGTGGCAGGGGGGGGGGGGGACAAGGAGAAATAAATGAATGAGTAATTGCATAAACAAACTATATTCAGGACATGCCTGGACAAAGGATAGAGACAAAATCAAAATTTGCAAAAGTTAAGGAAAAACTAACAGACCTAGGAAACAACCTAAATGACAGAATTAAAAATATTTTTTTCACTAAAAGCAGATGTCTCCCGCCACTTGTTAAATAAGGGAGAGAAGTCACTTTTAATAAACACATGCCTACTGAATCTTCAATTAGAAAAATTTTTCTTAGCAATAATATCAATAAAGAAGCAAGCCACAGCCCAACCCCTGTGCGCTTACATTTCTTCTATTTTAATTTTTTATTATTTTTTTCCTGTCCCTACATTTCTTCTAGAACCTGATTCCTTAAAATTTTTTTTTTTTGTCCCAATTCTTCAGGATTTCTCCCCATGCTTGGCTGAGGGCACTGGGTGGTGTTTGCTCTTTTTAAAGGCTGATCTGTTTGATGGTCTTCTCTAGTCAATCTTCTTTAAAAATGTAAATTATGTTTTATATACATGGGCTCAGATTTCTTTCTCAAATCAAAAAAGGAAGATACAGATCATAACAGATCTTTTGGTTATGATTAACCAAAAGTAACTCAAAAATAGAATGCCTAATCAAATCATGTCATATATAATTAATACAGAATGTCTACTATAATGACAAATACATAGATTAGGGTGATAAGAGAAAATGTAAATTTTTAGTTATGTTATATACAAAGAGCAAAAAAAGTACTTTGACACAGAACTGAGGAGAATGTCAAGTGCTGTTAAGTCCTTACAGCATGGTGTTTGAAAATTGACAGGTTCTAGAAAAAGTCAGCAAAAGTACTCTTTTTAAGTGGAAGAAATCGATCTCTAGGTCCCATCAATAGTAAAATAAATGTTCCACTTAGACAATCCAAACAAGATTAAAACCACATAAAGCATCTCAGAGCAACTGAATAGCTCACTGGTGAAATTTGTAGTGATATCTACTGGGAAAACCATATAAGCCAGTTATCTTGATGTTCAGGTCGGAAGAATAAAATTTAATTAGCATTTAAAGAAACAAAACAAAACAAAACAAAAATAAAACAAACCAAAGAGAGATTGGGATGATACAGTCATGCTCAGAACTGGAAAACCTTGGCTTTCTACTTTTTGGCTCTCACTGAAGGATACCAGACAAGTAATATCATTCTGTGTTTTATTCCTTATCTACATGGGAATAAGTGTATTTGTTCATAACCAATCCACAGGCAGGGATAATCACACTAAGGCCTTTCACGATGGTCTTGATGAGTGTGAATCTCCTTTTTACTAGAAAACACACCTTCCATAAATATGGAAAGAAAAATCTGTAAAAAGTGACTAGGGTTGACTTTCTATGTATTTTTTCCACAAACACAAAGATAAGAGAAGGCTCTCAGAGAGGAAGGTTTTAAAGCTCTGAATATCCAGGGCCTGGGTGGTTTTACGTGGTTTACTCACTCTGCCCTACAGAACACCTACTATCGGCACTGGGCACTGGGAGCCGGGGGTGGTCATTGCTCAGAACCCCCCGATAATCACATGCTACTATCTTAGACCCTCCCTGGGACTAAGCGATTACTCACTACCTATATCAACAATGAAACAGATTTTGCGCCAGGGACAACGTAAGAACATGAAGACTCCATGAATATAGGGAAAACCACTAAGTGGGGGGTAACCCGACTCAAAATAAAGACATTAAAAACAAATCAAAGGAAGTTAAAGGGTTTCGATGACACCTTGGAACAGCACAGGTGGCCCCATATCTTACAGCTCCACCCCTGCCTTCTTATTGAGTAACACCAACGATTTCCTTCCCCCCATGTTGGAGGCTACAGATGGTAGACAAAGGTACAAAGAAGAAAATGAGAGCCAAGTGGTTCAGAGGCATCATGGGCTACAAAGTTCTAAGGTGTACAGCCACATGCTCAGCTCCCAGCTCCATCCCCAGCTTTTAACTGATCAACCACAGGGATATTGTTCTTTCTCTCTCCTCTTTCTTCACGTCCGTCCCATTGCTCTTCTTGGACTCCTTTCCCACCTTAAATCTTTTTCTCTTTTATAGAAAGTTTTTGAAGATTTTATTTATTTATTTATTTATTTGGAGCACATGAGCAGAGGGAGAAGCAGACTCCCCACAGAGCAGGGAGCCCGATGGGGGACTCACGTGGGATCATAACATGAGCTGAAGGCAGATGCTTAACCGACTGAGCCACCCAGGTGCCTCCCCCTGCTTCAATCTGGGGAGATGGAAGAACAAGGAAAAGTTGACTGAGAAAACCAGGGTCCGAAGAATGGTCCCAAATGGATTTCTTGGTAAGCTCTCTGAAGGCTGTGATTCTTTGTTTGCTATTTTTGAAAAGGAAACTTCAATCTCAAGGATCGTCCTAGAGAATTACAGAAGGTTTCTGCATGTCTTTGGGCCAGAGAAATGCTGTCAAGAAAGGAAAAGAAAAGGCAAGACCTTTCATTTTCCCACACAATGTCCTTTAAAGATGTGGATTATCCAGCATATTTCTACCAAAAAAGCAAGACCCTCCAAATTCTATAAAGTCAAGCAAGATCATTACTGATGAATCTCTACTACAGCTACCGTCAATTTCAGATAGGTAAGTTATGATATGGACTTTTTTATGAGCTGTCTATGCAGTTAGAATTCATTTGGGACTTGTAATTAAAGTGAACAGTATATTTATGACCACTCGACAGGACTTGGAGCCACATTTTCCCATTTTAAATAATTCTAATGTTTTAGTTGTATCTGGGCTTTTATGATGTACAGTTTGTCCTGTCTGTGGTTTATTTGCTGTCAAGTTTGTAAAATATGAAGTTGCAAATGATATCCCTGTTCCTATGGGAAAACAGAATCCAATTTATGACCTTCCAAGAGGAATCCTGCACACAGTCTACCATAGGCTGTCCAGCCAAAGAAAATGATGGGACTCCTGTTGTCCGAATCACTTAAATCCAATTTGTGGGATGTTTAGCCCATTATTCTGTAGAGAGAATCCTTCGGGGCAGAGATAGGATAAAGCTGGAAATTCTGCACTGCAGCCTTTGGTTCCAAATGCATCGTGACCAGCTTCAGAGGGCTGACCGTGGACACTTAGAACAACTTCACAGCCTCAAGAAAGGACCGTTTTTCACAATTACATGAAAACTCTGAACTGAGAAGTAGCCATCTAATTGGAACATTTTTCACCAGCATTTAAATATCAGGCCAGCTGGATCTCCACAGCCTCTGTGAATTTAATCAGCTCATTCTTCCCAGAACCTATATTCTAGAATCATTGAATGCCTCAGCTACATCTGTCACCCAAATCTGGTTGTGATCATTTCTTGTCATTAAATGCTCCACACAACCCAAGAATGAACCACTCTGTGGTAGGCCTCAAAGGCACTCATTTTGTGAAAGGGTAGATAAAGGAAGTGGTTATTTTTGAAATAAAATGCCTTACCAACACCGTATCACCTGCTCTTTCTCTAACTTACGTTCCCCAAAAATCCGTTAGGAATACTTTTTTCAAGGCTAATTCTACATGGTTGACCCATGACTTATATTTTCCCAGTTATACCCTTCAGTGGTATCTCAATCCCCACCGAACAGACCTCCACATATCCAGCTCTTTTTGGGCCTCCCTTCTGAGCAAATTAGACCTCAAATAAAATATGGTTAGGACTGGGTGCCCGGGTGGCTCAGTGGGTTAAGCCTCTGCTTTCAGCTCAAGTCATGATCCCAGGGTCCTGGGATCTAGTCCCATGTTGGGATCTCTGCTCAGTGGGGAGCCTGCTTCTCTCTTTCTCTCTGCCTGCCGCTCCCCCTGTTTGTGCTCTCTCTCTCTCTCTCAACTAAGTAAATAAAATCTTTAAAAATTATATATAGTTAGGACCACACTTCGTCCTAAAAGCAAAGAGACATCAACTCTAAAGATTTCTGAAGCTCTTATTTGTTGAGGGGATGGAAGATATGCATAAAAAATAACAGGGGAATGTTTCTGAAAAAATAGAAAGTATGAAGTTCCCTGTGCTTTGACAGAAACTAGTCTACAGGCGCTCAGGAAGTTGCAAGCTATGAAGAGACCATCAGAAGGGATAGTTAGGGATGCCTGGGTGGCTCAGTCGGTTAAGCCACTGCCTTCGGCTCTCATGATCCCAGGGTCCTGGGATCGAGTCCCGCATCGGGTTCCCTGCTCAGCCTCTTTCTGCCTCTGCCTGCCTCTCTGCCCGCTTGTGCTCTCTCTCTCTCTGACAAATAAATAAATAAAATATTAAAAAAAAAAAAAAGAAGAAGACATAGTAAGTATCTTCATAGAGGAGAGTGGGCAGGGAACCTGGAATGGTGGTCGTAGTGGGGTCAGGAGTGTGGTAACAGCTGAGACCTGCGTGAATGACAGGAATCCGTGAATCAGGACAAACAGCAGCACTCACAACGAGCTTTTCCAAAATACATTTTCACATATGAAATGAGCTGATGGTAGGTACAGAAGTGCCAAATGCTATGATGGCTAGATAGCTGGTATTCAGTAAATGTTGGGCTTAAAAAAAAAAAAAGGGAGGGGCCCAAAGAAATAAAAATGAAAGAAGGCCCAAGTACGTTCGGTGAACAGGCCGTAATGAAGATCCGAAGCAACTACTCACAGGCCACCTGATGGAGTAAGTGATTCAGGATGCGAACACACGGGTTCTCGCAGCAGCCAAGCTGCCAAAACCTGACAAGAACGTCTTCTTCGTGTTTAACTTGTAAAAAGAAATAATCATTTAAGAAGAAGTACATTCTTTTTTTTTTTTTAAAGATTTTATTTATTTGAGAGAGAGCATGAGTAAGGGGAGGGGACGGAGGGAAGCAGGCTCTCCGTGCAGCAGGGAACCCGATGCGGGGCTCGATCCCAGGACCCTGGGATCATGACCTGAGCCAAAAGCAGACACTTACCCAAAAGAGCCCCCCAGGCGCCCTGGAAGAAGTACATTCTCTAGGTGTTTGCCACTGCAAACCCAGGTATGAAGCTACAGCGCAGGAAACAATGTGGGAAAGAAAAGGAAAAAAGCCTGTGTGTGTTCTTCTCTCTCCATGTCTGGGAAATGCATCTCCTTCAAAATAAACTGCCATTCATGAGATGCTCCAGTTAGGAGAGGGGCTAGAGGATGCAAATCGGTGAATTTTTAGCTTATTTTTCCAGCAGGGTTGACTTGCTCATGTTCAAAATTTAAGTCTTACAACCTCTGGAAGGCACTGGGCATTTCAGAAAGGATGGTGGTAACCTGTCTTCCAGGGACGACTACGTCAACTTTATTCTGGATTATCTGTAGTGTTAGTACTTAGGGAAGCCCCTGCGTTTTCAATTAAGAGCCAACTGCACAAATTAAAAGTACTGCACAGTGAAGCTTACATCTGGCCCTCTCGCTTGTCGGTGCACATAAACACTAATATCAAATGATGGTTTTATCATGTGATCCGTCCCCCGGCACATACAAATATAGAACATGACCATAAAAAGTAATGGCCCATGCCCTCTGCAGAGTAATTTATGAAGGCGCGCCCAAACTGGAATGCCAGCTGCAGTTACCTTCTCCCTGACCGCTCTGTCCACACACACAGCCTGGGACACGCTGACAGAAGCAGGGTCTTGCAAAGGGGGCTCCCGCCCAGACTCCCAAAACCGTGAGCAATGGCAAATCTGCAGGCCAAGACACTTGTGGTTTTTTAAAAGGTCTGTCGAATGACTCAACCACTTGTTTTTAAATTAATTTCTGATTCAAGTACTGTAAGAAAAGCCTGCAAGGTTTTTTGTTTTTGTTTTTTTTTTCTCAGCAGATTTATGGTGACTAGCAACCAAATATTTATTTATTTGACAGAGAGAAAGAGAGCAAGAGAAGGAACACAAGCAGGGGGAGTGGGGGAGGGAGAAGCAGGCCTCCCGCTGAGCAGGGAGCCCAATGCGGGGCTCGATCCCAGGATCCTGAGATCACGACCTGAGCCAAAGGCAGACACTTAAGGACTGAGCCACCCAGGCGCCCCAGCAACCAAATATTTAGCTTCACAATGGAGAATGGTAAATAGTAACTATTTCATTAAAGATGCAAAGGGATCCCAACACTGGACAGAAGGAGAAAGAAACATTTCCCTGGACATACACAGAGTTCTGGCCTTGATGGAGAATTTGCCTTCAAGGCAGTCTGGAATGGCACAAACTTCATATGAAATAGTTGATAAAACAAAGGACTGTTATCCTTCTTTATTAACCTTTACCCCCCAGATAATCCCCCAAATCCCCTGTGTGTGATAACCACCTCACTTCCTTTGGGCAGCCATTCATTATCTAATTCATGTCTTACAAAAAGAGAGATGAGCTAATGTGCCTTATCAGATTTAAAAAAAAAAAAAAAAAAGTCACCATGAGTGATGTCCAACAGGACAGGATCTTAGCAAATCCTTTCTGCCTCCAAAGTCCTGGGTTTCTAAATACCTTTAAAGCTACTAACTCGCAGGCCCATTCACAGCTTTATGTTGCTAAAATAAACAGTCTGGGCGGAAGAATGACAGAATTACTCTCCTTTCTGATTATCTTCCTCTCTGCATCCTGATAACTAATGATTAGCTTTCCTGTGGGCATTCAGCACTGACTGGGTAGCTTCAGGCTGTCAGCTCAAGCAGACCCTGATGATATCACACAAACCTCTTCCTCCCCTTCCTTCCCTGGTGCTCTATTTCTTGTGAACCGGCATCCATGTCCAGACTTCACACACGCTGGTTGGATTGGGAGGGGCAGTGGTGCTAATTACCGGGTTAATTTTCTTGCCATGGAAAGGCTCACACGGAAAGCAAAGGCTTCTTTTTGCCCCCACTTCTCCAGCTACAACACAAAATGCAACTCAGAAAGCTGCTGGTTACAAGAAAGCAACCTGGAGGGTGCCAGCAAGCAATGAAGTTTTTAGTTGGAAGATTTTAGTTGGACTTACGTCTACATGCTTCTCCAGAGATTAAAAGCATATATTGCCTATGGTTGCCTTTGAGTTCGTAGTGAAGAGAGAACCGGTCCATTTAGCAACATCAGAAAGAGCAGAAACTTAGGCATATTTATCAAGTGTGAATATAGAGTTAATTTGGAAAAGGCTATAGGGTAAGCCGCTGATTAGATTCTGAAGTGTTCCTCTGCCCAGGTCACAAGGGGAGACACCACTACTCAATGAAAACATAGCTGAGTTTGATACAAAGAATAGAAACTTTTTATATCTTTTATTTCTCTTCTGGCTTTTTTTCTATTTTCAAGATAAATGTAGAATTGTATATTAAAAGTCCATTGGAAATACTTGCTTGGCACATATATTAACAATGGTTACTCAGCAGAATATTTTCTTGATGTCTTGATTTCTAAATGTCTTCGGGGTGGGGGGAGCTTTATAGCAATATTTTAAAGCAGGCATTCATTTTACATTAGGGCCAGAATTACTTTATTGCATTATGTTATCTGTCATATGCCCCCTAACAATAGAACTTAGCAGCATTAATCATGGCCAAATCTCTCAAGAAAATCAAGCAACTTCGATTGAGCAACGCGGTGACATTTTCTGGGCATGGACTTAGGGAACACTTGTGAGCTTGGCATTGTTCACTCGTTTGCTTTTCTTTTACAATTTCTAGACTTGCCACCAGTACCACCTAATTCACCCAAGGCATGCTCTGAGATCAAAGTCACGTAACTGTTTTGTTTGGCCTGTTAGAATATCGGACCATAATTTGACACCTTGTAGTTAGGTTAAAACACTACAGAGGAAAAAGGATGAAATCAGTCTAATAAAAAAAAAACTTTAAGATATTTATGTACATGTATCTACATCTTTAGCTCTCTCTCTATATATATCCAGATACAATAAAACCATCTGAAAGTTTACTTGTCCTTCTTTGGATGGTTACTGGGGGATTAATTTGGAAAAACCCAAATGAGTGTTTAGGAAGACAATGTTTTCCCACTGAGCTAGACTTCATGTTAGCCAAACCAAGATACTCATGCTGGCTGATTGGCTAGACAACCCCCAAACCTAAGAATTCTTCCTTCCTGGCATATAGGGTGATGACATTTCCCCAGCATCCCTTGGAGCGGGAATGGTCAGGGAACTGAATGAAGGTGGAGGTGACATATGCTCCTTCCAGGCCTGGCCCATCAAACCTTCCCAGGAATGGTCCAGCTTTCTCCTTTCCAATTTAATGGCTGAGGACCTATAGGACGTGGGACCACAAGATAAAAGAAACTTGGATCCCTGAATGACCGTGTAGAAAACTGTCAGCCAAAACCACCAGAGTAGATCTCTCATGAGCAAGAAAAAAATGTCCACTATAGTATGTCTCTGAGATTTGGGGACTATTTCCTAAAGTGGTTGGACTCCCTTGACTAACACCAAATTCTTCTACTCAGTCCCCTGACACTCCCATGCTTTTTCTCATTTAATTCTCACAATTCCTCTCTGAAATAGCAATGGTCATCCCCATTTTCTTTAAGTAGGCTCCACACCCAGTGTGGGGCTCGAACTCATGACCCTGAGATCAAGAGTCCACATGTTCTACAACGGAGCCAGCCAGAAGCTCCCCGCATTTTAAAGAGAAGGAAACATGGGCTGAATTTAACTTTCTCTTCCCTCAGGTGGGCAACTTAACACGCTGGTTTGGTTAGAATGGCTCAGCATAAACATAATGTAGGCTCTACCAGATTAGTTTGCTGTTGGTCACTCAGAAAGAGAGAGTAGATTCTCCAATTTAAGGAGATGTTGATGAATTTGTTTATCTTGAATTTGGATTTTTGTTTTTAGCATTTGGATTTAGATTGCTATTGAGTAGATCCACATCCAAAGTTTCTACTGCTGATGACCCTCACAAATTAGTATGTTTTATGAAAGCCTCAAATGTATTTATACCCACTAGCAGTCTGGATCTGTCATGCACCATGTAATTATCTAAAGTCCTAAGGTTACTACACGAAGCTTTCTTGCTTAGTTTAAGATGAACAAGTTATTAATAAATTAGATTCCTTCTTCATGTGTTAAAAAATACGTTAAGTGACAGGTACCTGCCTGGCTCAGTCGGTTAAGTGCTTGCCTTTGGCTCGTGTTGTGACCTCAAGGTCCTCTCCCTCTGCTCCTCCCCCTGCTCATGCTCACTCTCTCTGTCTCTCTCTCTCAAATAAATAAATACAATCTTAAAAAAAAAAAAAGAAAACCCATTAAATGAGTGCTTTAAGCAGAACACCAGGTGGGGCCATGCATATTCACTCATAGATGGAGGAGTGGCCAGAAGAGTCTCTCATCTCCCTTTCCTTCTAATTTTCAGACTGTATAAACAATGAAAGGACAAACCATCAGTTCTAGATTCCTGCTCTATACATATTTCCTTTCAAAGTGCAAGTCCAAATAGAGATAGAAAAGAAAAGCAATCAGAATAAATTCTCTCTCTCTCTCTCTTACTTCCAGAGGCACAAAAAACCCAGACTTTCTGGTCTTTTCCATAGAATAAAGTCCATAGCGGCAGCCAATGACTATAAGCCATGTTCCCTGACCTTGGAAACATAGAGTTAATTTTTTCCCTATGTACTGATGGGGGGATTAATGTACTGATGGACATTAATTCCATTTGAGTGTGCGTGCATGCACGCGCACGCGCGCGCACACACACACACACACACACACCCCATTTCATTGTCCGGTCTTAGTAGCATGAGAAATGTTAGAGAAAATAAGGAAAGTATATCTGGGAGGGAACAAGAATGCCTACTGTAGTTACCCACAGCAGCTACAGTTCATCACCCCACTGCTTACCAAATGCTCCTGCAAGTTAACCAGGCCTATAGGGGGTGAGCTGGGAGGGCAACCTCCTGTGTGGTGATAGCCTTCCTTGGGGGTGATACCTATGCATGGCTTCAGAGGCACTGGTCTACTGGAGATTATATCTTCAGTTCAGGACAGAGTTTTGGGGTCACCCAGAGTGGAGATGATTAAATTTAGCTCATGTTTCACATCTCTCCCAGGTAATGTGAGATGTTTCAAGGCCAAAAAAACCCCACATCTCCCAATTCAAGTTGATGTCTTCTAAGGTTTTATTTTGACACACATCTCCTATAAATGATTGTGCAGGGTGGTTCTTCTTGCATGTGGTGTCTGTGAAAAGGGCTTTGTATGGTGAGTAAGGGAATAGGCCCACGACTAGGTCTGGTGGCCTGGTCATTAATGTGTCCCTGAACTTTGTTTTTTATGCTTGTGAGTTAGAAATCACATATTTTCCCTTGGACATCTACATCCAGAAGAATGGAAATCAACCATTCTCTGACACCATACACAAAGATAAACTCAGAATGGATGAAAGACTTCAGTAGGAGACAGGAATCCATCAAACTCCTAGATGAGTACACAGGCCTCTTCAACATTAGCCACAGCAACTTCTTTCAAGATGCATCTCCAAAGGCAAGGGAAACAAAAGTGAAAATGAACTTTTGGGACTTCTTCAAGATAAAAAGTTTCTGCACAGAAAAGGAAACAGTCAACAAAACAAAGAATGGGAGAAGATATTTGCAAATGACACTACAGACAAAGGGCTGATAGCCACAAGATCTATAAAGAACTTCTCAAACTCAAATAACACAAATAACTCAAATAACACAAAACAAATAATCAAGTCAAAAAATGGGCAGAAGATATGAACAGACACTTCTCCAATGAAGACATACAAATGACTATCAGACACATGAAAAAATGTTCATCATCATTAGCCATCAGGGAGATTCAAATCAAAAGCACACTGAGATACCACCTTACACCAGTTAGAATGGCAAAAATTGACAAGGCAAGAAACAACAAGTGTTGGCACAGATGTGAAGAAAGGGGAACCCTCTTACGCTGTTGGTGGGAATGCAAGTTGGTGCAACCACTTTGGAAAACAGTGTGGAGTTTCCTCAAAAAATTAAAAATAGAGCTACCCTATGAGCCTGCAATTGCACTACTGGGTATTTACCCCAAAGGTTCAGATGGAGTGAAAAGAAGGGCCATATGCACCCCAGTGTTCATAGCAGCAATGGCCACAAGAGCCAAACTGTGGAAAGAGCTGAGATGCCCTTCAACAGATGAATGGTTAAAGAAGATGTGGTCCATATATACAATGGAATATTAGACAGCCATCAGAAAGGATGAATACCCAACTTTTGCATCAACATGGATGGGGCTGGAGGAGACTATGCTAACTGAAATAAGTCAAGCAGAGAAAGTCAATTATACGGTTTCACTTATTTGTGGAACATAAGTAATAGTACGGAGGACATTAGAAGGAAGGGAAAAATGAAGACGGGGGTGGAAATTGGAGGGGGAGAAGAACCATAAGAGACTATGAACTTCAGGAAACACACTGAGGTTTTAGAGGGGAGAGGGGTTGGGAGATGGGTTAGCCCAGTGGTGGGTATTAAGGAGGGCACGGATTGCAGGGAGCACTGGGTTTTATATGCAAACAAAGAATCATGGAACACTATATCAAAAACTAATGATGTACTGTATGGTGACTAACATAACACAATAAAATATATATACACACACACACATACACACATATATAAACATAAAAAAATAGTACTAATCAACTATGATGCCCCTGGAGATATGCTACAGGGAGTCCATAGTATTCTTTCCTCAAATAATAAAGTAGTTAATTATGTACACACACACACACACACACACACATGAAATAACATACTTTCCCTTCCCAATGCCTGAAACTCCTACTAAAGATTCATTCTCTACCATTTTCTCCTGGATCCCTATTACAACTCTAAGGAAATAAATATAGGAGTCATTACTTAGTAATTCAGCCAGTAGAAAGTAAGCCACCTTGTAACAGCCATGTAGTGGGGGTAAGAGATAAGCCACTGCTATTGTGAGTCACTAGGATTTTGAAGATGTCTGTTACTGCCGCATAACCCTGCCTGCTTTGATACGGAAATGTCAGGAGGAAAGAGCCAAGGTTGGATATTTGACTACTACAGGATTTTGTGCTTGTGAGGATGTCAGGTGGTGAGGTCTACATTCTTGCTGTTCACAGTTTAGCAACAAATGACCAGTATTACCATTACCCAGGAGCTGGCTAGAAATGTCAGGTGATTCCAAGGAAGATTAAAGTTGAGAATTAGTGACCAAGAGGCAACTGGAAATGAGAGCCTGAAGCATCTAAAATAAATTTGCAACCCACCTTCCACAGGTTTCTCGGGTGTGTGGTCCCTGGACAGGCCACCTCGCCATCACACAGGAACTTTTTTTTTCTTTTCTTTTCTTAAAGATTTTATTTATTTGACAGAGAGAAATCACAAGTAGATGGAGAGGCAGGCAGAGAAAGAAAGGGAAGCAGGCTCCCTGCTGAGCAGAGAGCCCGATGCGGGACTCGATCCCAGGACCCTGAGATCATGACCTGAGCCGAAGGCAGCAGCCCAACCCACTGAGCCACCCAGGCGCCCCCACATAGGAACTTTTTAAAGAAATGCAGATGCTTGGGTCTCGCGACCAAGAGCTCCTGAATCAGACACTATGAAAGGGGCCCAGAAATCTGTGTTTTAACAACCCCAGATGTGATTCTCATACACACTAATGTTTTGGAGCTACTGCCACAAACCAGCTAATTAAAATTACAGGAGTTATTATTCTCCTAAAAGAAGGAAGAGAGGAAGATGTGGATGGTTATAACACATCATTGTTAGAGAAATTCCACCTGTTCACGGTGATTTCCTTTGTGCTGTATCTTCTAGAACGCACATGGGGAAAATCAAGGCCTGGCTGTGGACTACGATATTTACCACTGCGCTGATGACCTCTCCAGTCTGCTTTTCTGTCTAGTGAACGTGCTAGGACAGTGCTGTGGATAAAGATGCAGGGGATAACAATAGCCAAACTATGGAAAGAACCTAGATTTCCATCAATAGATGAATGGATAAAGAAGATGTGGTGTGTATATATATATATATATATATATATATATATATATATATATATATATGGAACACTATGCAGCCATCAAAAGAAATGAAATCTTGCCATTTGAGACAACTTGGATGGAACTAGAGGGTATTATGCTTAGCGAAATAAGTCAATCGGAGAAAGACAACTATTGTATGATTTCCCTGATATGAGGAAGTGGTGATGCAACATGGGGGGCTTGGAGGGTAGGAAAAGAATAAATGAAACAAGAAGGGATTGGGAAGGAGACAAATCATAATAGATTCTTAATCTCACAAAACAAACTGAGGGTTGCCAGGGGGAGGGGGTAGGGAGAGGGTAGTGGGGGTATGGACATTGGGGAGGGTCTGTGCTATGGTGAGTGCTGTGAAGTGTGTAAACCTGGCGATTCACAGACCTGTACCCCTAATTAGTCTAAGGGCTAATAATACATTATATGCTTATAAAAAATAAAATAATAAAAAAAATTATTAAAAAAAAAAGAGATGTAGGGGACAGAAATGGAGGTGGACATCCAAAAATGGCTTTGCATTGTGCCACCCTGGGCCTGCTGGAGCACTGTGGTGAGTGCTATAGAAAACACTTCCTGGGTGCGACCCCCTTTTACCAAGAAAGCAATAGGGTAAGAAGGGGGAACTACAGTGGCTACACCCAGGAATCTGCACAGCCACACGTGTCCCCAACTACAGCTCATTTGGGGAAGCCACGATTCCACTGCATTCATTTGTGTGCTTACTTGTCCTCATTCACCCAATATTTAATGAGTGACTTTTTTTTTTTTAAAGATTTTATTTATTTATTTGACAGAGATCACAAGCAGGCAGAGAGGCAGGCAGAGAGAGAGGAGGAAGCAGACTCCGTGGTGCAGAGAGCCCGATGTGGGGCTCCATTCCAGGACGCTGGGATCACGACCTGAGCCAAAGGCAGAGGCTTTAACCCACTGAGCCACGCAGGCGCCCCTAATGAGTGACTTCTATGTGTAAGGCCTGCGAGGCCAATAGAGAGGTCTCTTGTGTTTAGCAAAGAGATCGAGTGGGCAGGCCATCAGCAAGGAAAGTCATGGTTCTCCCCTCCATCTAAGACTCCCAGTGATGCACTGAAGTCACGTCTCCCACTTTAATCACAGGAAAGCTGCGCTAAGGCTGTACCTAGAATGCACTGCATTGTGATTTTCCAGTTTCACTTTTCTCTTTTGCAAAGAGGGGAGAAAAAGCAGGGATTGAGAAGGCCAGGGAGGGAAAAGAAACCACAGCAGAGTACACGATCTCGCCATCCTTACAAAGCTGCCTGCCTGGGCCGCGTGCTGACTCCCCATGTCACACGAGGGAAGTGACAGATCCACGGAAGCTCTGGCTACAAGTATGAATTTCCCGAGAAACCCACAAACCCCTCAAGGCCAAGATCACACCTCAGACCAATCAAACGAGACCCTTCCGAAGTGAGATCCACGAGTTGCTATTTTAAAAAAATGTTCTGGGTGATTCCACTGCACGACAGCTGTTCCAGGGAGGGCTGGGGTCTCCGGTCTTGCCCCTTGATGGAGCTGAGCTTCCTCCCCTGAAAGTCAAAGTTTCTCAAGATCCTCAGCAAAACTTTTTCATTTCGGGAGTTTGTTTCAGAATTTAAAGGGAGCTAGTCAACTTAAGCTATTATATTATAATGAATATCCAACTACCTTTTTTTTCACTAATTTTTTTTCCCAAAGAAAATGTACTAATTTATTGCCCATCACCAGCATAGCATGAGACCTCCCGTCTTCCCCATCCTTAGCATGTGACATTGTCAGACTTTTCGGTGTTTGCCATCCCAGTGAGAATGCTGCCGTATTTCCCTGGGGCTTACAGTTTCTATTACAGTGCAAGAAATTAACCACAAATGTAGTGGCTTTGTAACAACACAAGTATATGATTTTCCGGTTCTGAAAGACAGAGGTCCAAAATGGGTCTCAAATCAAGGGGTCAACAAGGCTCCATTCCTTTGAGGGGTTCTACAGGTGAATGTCTTTCCTTGCTTTTTCTAGCTTCTACAGTGTCCTTATTCCTTGCCTTGTGGTCCCTTCCTCCATCTCCAAAGCCAGCAGCATGACATCAGATTTCTCTCTCTGACTCTTCTGCTTGTTCTCTTCCACATGGTAGGACCCTTACGATTACATAAAGCCCACACCAATAATCCAGGATAATCTCCCCATCTCAAGGTCAGCTGATGAGCAAACTTAATTTCTCCATTGCATTGTAACAAACATAACTGCAATTTCTGGGGACTCCAATGATCTTTTAGATAGTTTGTCACCAAACTTCAGAATCAGAATATTTAGTCAAAACGAGAATTCTTTTTTTTTTTTCTTGTTTAGCAATGTATGCTGGTCATAGATCCACTTTTTAATGGGTAATTTCATTTACAACCCAATCGGCAAGGTCAAAATATTGTTATGAAGCCTTGGTAGAGAGCATGATGGGATTATTTACACAATGTGATGTCTGTAGTTTGGGCCAGGTGGGGAGTGGGGGGCACTGGTTTAGAAAGTGGGAAGTACCCCTGCCAACCACCACTTTGCTCTTAATACCCACCACTATGTTTATATTCAAGTTTACTCTGGGCCTTATGTGGCAATGTGATAGTAGGTAGTAGTAAAAGTAGTAAAAGTTGTTAGAAACTGCATGGACTGTCTCTAGATGACCCACATACACAATACATTTAAGAAGCACTGGCTTAGCCTACCCACTCTACGAAATAGTAGCTAACCAAATTCGTACATGCAGTTTACAGATGATGAGAGATGTGAATAGGTTTTGATGACAAAATAGCACAAAATGTGAACTAAAAAGTAGTAAATACTTCCTTGGTTATAAAATGATTGTGAGACTAGTAAAAAGAACAGGCTACATTCTCTTTTATGGCTAGTACTCCATGGTGTCTGTCTGTCCGTCTGTCCATCCACCCATCCATCCATCCATCCATCTATCTATCTCATCACATCTTCTTTATCATGGTGCCAGAGGGAAACTACACTTAATCGTGGTGATCACTGCGTAATGCACAGAACTGTCAAGTCACTGGGTCCTATACGTGAAACCAATATAACACCGTATACGTCAACTATATTTCAATAAAAGATTAATAATAGGCTGCAGATGACATAAATGAATTGACCTTTTAAAAAGGTGATGTTACAGTAGGAATTTGACCACAATAAGAGGACGAAGCAGAAGGAATGTTCCACACCATGACCTCGATTAGAAACATATCTACATGCTACAGAACTCATCTTGGGCATGACTCTCAGACTGAATGGTTCTGCTGCCTCCTTGTTGTCTGTCTTACACTACTGCCCTTTTTCTAGGCAGCCCTGCCTCTCCAAATACACTCTTACCTCCTGGGGTTGTTGGAACTGTGAGGCCATCAGAAGGAACGCCCGCTGGGCCTGGAAAGCGCTGTGTACCATCTCCGCCTGGGAACAAAGAAGACGACGGAGGTTTAGATGTTTGAGCTTCAGAACAAAGCATGACCATATGATCCAGCAAATCTATCCCTAGGTATACACCCCAAACTGAAAACATACGTCCACACAAAGCCTTGCTACTGGATATTGGCAGCAGCATTATTCACGATAGTTGAGATGGAGAGACAACCAGAATGTTCATCCAGGGATGAATGGATAAACAAAATGATATATCCATACAATGGGATGTTACGCGGCATTAAAAAGAGGCGAAGTGCTGATCCGTGCTACCATGCGGGTGACCCTTGAAAACATGCTGAGTGAAGGAAGCCGGTCAAAAAAGACCACATGTGTATGAGTCCATTGATATGAAATGTCCAGAATAAGCAAATCTACAGAGACAGAAAGGACACTTGTGTTTGCCTAGGGCTGGTGGGAGAGAGGAATGGAGTATGAGGTTTCTTTTGGGGGTGAGGCGGGAAGCAGAGACTGATGATGGTTTTACAGCTTGGGGCATCTACTAAAATACCACTGAACTGTTCACTTTAAAAGAGTGAATGTTATCTGTGGGAATGATATCTCAATAAAGCTGCTGAAAAATGCCTGAGCCCCGAACGCGGCTGTTTTCAAAGGGTATTTCTCCTGTCTCTATTTGCAGTGTGCCCAAACCTCTTCTATGCCTTCTGCTGGAAAGGAAGTTGTCCCTTAAATCGTCCCCAGACACTGTGTTCATTTTGAGCCAGTGGCTTCTCCAATTATTAAGACAGATCTAGAGATTTCAGCACTACCTGGACTGAACCCTCCCCCCTCCCCAAGAAAGGAGCCAGGTGGGAGAGTGTGTTTCAAATACACGGTGCCTTCACTATTAATGCTTTACTTTTTCAAGTTTAAAGAGTTACAGAAGAGGACCAAGAAGAAAAGGATTCCAGATGTTTGTATCACACACAAGTGACCATTTTGGCACCCTTTTTCTAGTTCTTAAGAAAATTCACATAGCTATTCTCATAAGACAAAGCACAAGGATTTAGTATAATTTTTAAAAGCAGAAAGTTACAAATATTAAGGTTTAAAAAAAGTCTCACATCTATCATCTTTATTAAAAATAGATGAACACCACTGTGCCATCTTTTAAGATATATATGCACAGAGACCTTTAAAAGATGGGACCATACCAAGGTACTATTTTTTAAAATAAAAAGTATACATTTTAATTGTGGTTGAATAGTAGAGATGAAAGAGACAGAATTGGTAAATTAGAAGTTTCTGCAATATAATAATTATTAAGTTCTAAATGATCATTCCAAGGGAAAAATTTTATATAAAAATATATATATAAGTATGTAAATATATATAATATTAAGAGATTGGAATAATTATGTATTTGCATTTTAAATTACATGGTATCATTTTAGACAGTATTTTAGACAGTATTGATTGGCTCCTTACTGGCAAAGATAAGAATATAATAAGTACACTCCTATGTCTTTCCGTATTTCTGATATTCTATCTTCCATATTTTTGAGTTGTTATTTTTATTTTGCTCAATTAAATAGCATTCATAGTCTAGCTGGAACATGAATCCACAGACTCTAGGACAGAGGCTACATTTAAATACACCTCGTGGTTCTTACCATTTTACCACGATTTCTCCATTTCCGGATTATTCTGAGATTTTTTATTGGCCGAACCTCATTATCAATTCTTTTTTTTCCAAGAAAATCTCAAAGTTGCTTTTAGTTCTTCAGGTCTGGACATGTCTCCCTGTCGTCTTTCTATTTTAACAGCATCTGCGCTGAATGGAACCTCCTTGGTAACATTCTTCATCCATTTTCAGATAACACGGCACTAACTGTACCAACAGAGAAATCTGAAGCCAGATGGGTTTTTTTTTTTTCTCTCTCTTGCAGAAAATTGGCTGTTTCTAGTTTGACACCTGAAGAATTATTTCTTTATCCTTGGGGTTTAACAGCCTAGCCATGATGTGTTTGGATTTTGAGCGTTCTATGTTATATCTGCTGGAGTAGGTTTGGCCCTCATTCATTTCTAGGAAAATTTTTCTTTTATCTTTCAAGATACCTCTGTTGCGCTTGTTAGAATCTCTCTTCAGGGACTCCAATTATTATCTTCAGATCGTATGATGTTTGAGTGTCTTCGTATCTTCTACATTCTCTCTCTGCCTTCAATTTCTTTGTCTTCATCTGTATTTACTGCGATCACATGAATACGGTTTTCTACTGTGAGTGAACAGATTTCCAACAGGATCTCTTATACATACATTCACTTAATCTATGTATCATTTCTGTATGGATGTCATTTTTGTTCTTCATTTGTTAGACCTTCAACTTCTCTTGCATTTCACTCCCACCAAAGTTTTATCACCTTGTCTTTAAGCTATTTATTTATTTATTAAAGATTTATTTATTTGCTTGACGGACAGAGATCACAAGCAGGCAGAGGCAGGAATAGAGAGAGAGAGAGAGAGGAGGAAGAGGCTCCCTGCTGAGCAGAGAGCCCGATGAGGGGCTCGATTCCAGGACCCCGGGATCACGACCTGAGCCGAAGGCAGAGGCTTTAACCCACTGAACCACCCAGGCACCCCATCTTTAAGCTATTTAAAAATACATTTATACTCTCATTAATTCTAAGAGTGTAAGTTATGCTCTAATTAAGCCATTTTGAGGAATCTGTTTCTGTTCCTTACGTTCCATTTTCTCTGAGTGTGAGCCGATGCCTTCCCTTCGCATGCAGCGTTCCTTTCCCACACACTATTTCTGGCTGCCATGAAGGTGTGTCCATGAGTCCTTCGCTACCATATTGTGGGTTTCTTTATTTTCCCTTTCAATCAAGAGTTTGTGCTCTATCAAACTCTTTAAGGGCCTGATGGACTGGGACAGGAGAGGGATGGCTCAGTGAGGAGATGTCCAGCCTTTGAGAATTTGGATGCTACTCAATCTTCTGGTTTTATTTTGAATATCCTAAACCACGATTCACTCCACATCTTGGCTATTGTAAATAACGCTGTGATGAACATAGGGGTGAATGTGTCTTTTTGAATTACTGTCTTCATTTCCTTTGGATAGATACCTAGAAGGGAAGTTGCTGGATCATATGACAGTTCTATTTTTAATTTTTTGAGGAATCGCCATACTGTTTTCCACAGTGGCTACACCAATTTACATTCCCATCAACAGCACACAAGGGTTTCCTTTATATCCACATCCTTGCCAACACCTCTTATTTCTTGTTTTTTTGGATAACAGACATTTTGACAGGTGTGAGGTGATATCTGGTGGTTTTGATTTGCATTTTATTCGTGGCTAGTAATGCCGAACATCTTTTCATATGCCTGTTGGCCATCTGTATTTCTTTAGAAAATTACTGTATTCAAGACCTCCACCCATTTTTTTAATCAGATGTTTTTTGATAGTGGGTTGCATGAGTTTTTTTCATATATTTTGGGCATGAACCCCTTATTTGATACATCATTTGTGAAAACCTCCCATTCAGTAGGTTGCTTCTCATTTTATTGATGGTTTCCTTCACTGTGCAAATCTTTTTAGTTTGACATAGTCCCACTTGTTTATTTTTGCTTTTGTTGTCCTTTCCTGAGGAGCCAAATCCGAAATCCATTGCTACCACTAATGTCAGAGTTCTGTACTTTTGTTTTCTCCTAGGAGTTTTATGGCATCAGGTCTTACATCTAGGTCTTTAATCCATTTTGAATTTATTTTTGTGTAGTGTGTGAGGAAGTGGTCCAGTTTCATTCTTTTGCATGTGGCTGTCCAGTTTTCCCAGCACCACTTATTGAAGAGACGGTCTTTCCCCATGGTATGTTCTTGCCTCCTTTGTCATAGATTAACTGACCATATAAGTGTGGGTTTATTTGTGGGCTCCCCATTCTTTTCCAATGATCTACGTGTCTGGTTTTGTGTCAGTACCATCCTGTTTTGATTACGACAGCTTTGTGCTATAGTTTGAAATCTGGGGCTGGGATACCTCCATTTATGTTCTTCTTTCTCCAGATCACTTTGGTTATTCAGGATATTTTGTGGTGCCATAATAATTTTAGAATTATTTGTTCTTGTTCTGTGAAAAATGTCATTGGTATTCTGATAGAAGCTGCACCGAATCTGTAGATTGCTTGAGGTAGTATGCATATTTTAACAATATTAATTATTCCAATCCATGAAAACAGTATCACTTTCCATTGATTCATGTCATCTTCAATTTCCTTCATCAATGTCTTATAGTTTTCAGAGTACAGGAATTTCACCTCCTTGGTTAAATTTATTCCCAAGTATTTTATTCTTTTTGGTGCAGTTGTAAATCAAATTATTTTCTTAATTTCTCTTTCTGCTATTTCATTATTAGTATATAGTAAAGCAACAGATTTCTGTACATTGATTTTGTGTCCTCAACTTTACTGAATTCATTTATAGTTTTTGGTGAAGTCTTTAGTGTTTTTAATATAGTATCACATCATCTGCGAACACTGATAGTGCTATTTCTTCTTTTTCATTTTGGATGACTTTTTTTTCTTTTTCTTGCCTAACTGCTGTGGCTAGGATTTCCAAAACTACGTTGAAGAAAAAGTGACTAAAGTAGGGGGAAGTGACTAGTTTTTGTCATTCCACTTCATTAACATGTTCTGACATTTGACAAATTTTCTAAAATTTTTACTGACATGAGCACCTGATTCTTGTTTCTAATTTTTCTTGTTATTTCTCATTCAAGGATTTTTTTTTTTCTGAGATACAAAGCTTCAGCTCAAACCAAGATCCTTAGACCATTTCAATAAAACAACAATTATCAGCATAATAGAACGTCTCATGAATATTTTTTTTGCCTTTTCTTCCACTTTATTTCATATTCCCACCACAATAATGACTCCTTTAATTTAAACTAAAAACCATAGAGGGATCCTGAAAGGGTAGCAGCAAAGGATCAGAGGTCAAAGACTGAAGGTCAGGTGGGATGGGGAATCAGCAAATTGTCTTGACTGGGCTCTTGAAGTTGCTGGCGGCTTGGAGCTGCAGTTGGTAGGCCATTGGATGGATCTTGAAACTGTAAAGCCTGGGTACAAACTGGTTGGCGGGCTGCTTGGGCTGGTACTCCGGGTGCACCATGAAGAGCATGTGAGGGAAACCAGTGCCGACGTAGGCGCCGTCCGTGTGATGGTGCCTTGATGACTTGGGTGTGTACACGTCCATGCACTTGGGGCAGTAGAGCTTCACCATGGCCTCACCTGGGATGTCCGAAAGGCTGATGGAAAGCATTGGCTGGTTCTCACAGTACACACGGGGACAATAGCCAAAGTCTCCCTGCTGGTACTTTTCCAACATCTGGGCGATGCCACGGTTGGTGAGGATAGAGCGGGCATGGATCAATCCATAAAGTATCTCGGCTGCCTGCTCAATCAGGTCGCTCTGGTTGGGGTTGTCTTCCAGCTCTTCATTAGGCTCTAGGTCTAAGATCATGTCTAGAGCTTGTTGATAGTGAGGCACCTGCTCATTGAGTCCAGTGAGATTGAATTTGTCCTGGATGTAGTCCTCATCCACTTCACAGAAAAATTCATTGCCACGGAGCCCACAGAACCAGGAAATCGAGGACACCTCCTCTGAGCTGCTCATCTTCACGTCAGTAGCTGGACGGGGACCGGGAACAGGGCCGGGGAGGGGAGTTGCCGCTTCCAAGGAACCGCAAGGGCTACAACGCAGGCCACAGACCCGACCTCGGCAGCCAAAGTCGGTCTCATGAATATTTAAATGAAGATATATTTTCCATTTTGGAGTATACCATCTCCTATTATTTGTCCTGGGATTATATTGCTCAAAATCTCAAAATTTTGGATGTTCCTTAGGGAAGAACAGAGGATTTTCAATATTTACTCTTCTGGAGGCCATTATGATCTTATGAATGTCAAGTTCTGAGCTGCATGAAAGTTCACCCATGTATCAAAATGTGTATTTTCAGTAGGACTTCTGTCAGTCTCTAATGACCACATTTCCAAAAATAAAACTATGTTGAACAACAGTGGTGAGAGAGGGCATCCTTGTCATTTTCCTGATCTCTCTGTCAGTTCTTCCCCATTGAGGATGATATTTGCTTTGGGTTTTTCATAGATAGATTTTATGAAGTTGAGGAATGTTCCCTCTATTCCTATACTTCGAATCATTTTAATCAGGAATGGATGCTGTATCTTGTCAAAAGTTTTTTCTACATCAATTGAGAGGACCATGTGGTTCTTCTCTCTTCTCTTAACTGATCTGTTCTATCACATTGACTGATTTACAAATGTTGAACCAACCCTGCATCTCAGGGATAAATTCCACCTGGTCATGGTGGATAATCTTTTTAATGTACTGTAGGATCCTATTAGCTAGGATCTTGTTGAGAATCTTGGCATCCATATTCATTAGGGATATTGGTCTGAAATTCTCCTTTTTGGTGGGGTCTTTGCCTGGTTTGGGGATCAGGATAATGTTGGCTTCATAAAGAGAGTCTGTAAGTTTTCCTTCTGTTTCTATTTTTTGAAAGAGCTTCAGGAGACTAGGTATTATTTCTTCTTTAAATATTTGGTAGAATTCTCCAGAGAATCCGACAGGTCCCGGGCTCTTGTTTTTTGGAATATTTTTGATCACTGCTTCAATCTCATTACTAGATATTTCCAGGAATGCATCCATTTCATCTAGGTTGCGTAACTTATTGGCATATAACTATTGACAATAATTTCTGATGATTGTTCCTATTTCCTTGGTGTTAGTCGTGACCTCTCCCTTTTTATTCATAATTTTATTAATTTGGTCCTCTCTCTTTTATTTTGGATTAGTTTGGCCAACAGTTTATCGATCTCATTGATTCTTTCAAAAAAACCAGCTTCTAGTTTCATTGATGTGTTCTACTGTATCTCTAGTTTCTATCTCATCGATCTCTGCTCTAATCTTTATTATTTCCCTTCTTGTATGTGGGGTTGGCTTAATTTGTTGTTGATTCTCCAGTTCTTTAAGGTGTAAAGAGAGCTGGTGTATTCTGGATTTTTCAATTTTTTTGAGGGAGGCTTGGATGGCTATGTATTTCCCCTTAGGACCACCTTTGCTGAAACCCCGAATTGCTAAGGAAATGTTGAAAAAGAAAAACAAAACTGGGGACATCATGTTGCCTGATTTCAAGCTTTACTACAAAGTTGTGGTCACCAAGACAGCATGGTACTGGCACAAAAACAGACACACAGACCAGTGGAACAGAGTAGAGAGCCCAGATATGGACCCTCAACTCTATGGTCAAATAATCTCCAACAAAGCAGGAAAAAATATACAGTGGAAAAAAGACAGTCTCTTCAATAAATGGTGCTGGAAAAATTGGACAGCCATTCTCCTACCCCATACACAAAGATAAACTTGAAATGGATAAAAGATCTCAACGTGAGGCAGGAATTTATCAAAATCCTAGAGGATAACATAGGTGGTAACCTCTTTGACATTGGCCACAGCAACTTTTTTCAAGATACGACTCCAAAGGCAAAGGAAACAAAAGAGAAATTGAACTTTTGGGACTTCATCAAGATCAAAAGCTTCTGCACAGCAAAGGAAGCAGTCAACAAAACAAAGAGGCTACCCACGGAATGGGAGAAGATATTCGCAAATGACACTTCAGATAAAGGACTGATATCCAAGATCTATAAAGAACTCCTCAAACTCAACACACACAAAACAGATAATCACGTCAAAAAATAGTCAGAAGACATGAACAGACAATTCTCAAAAGAAGACATACAAATGGCTAACAGACACATGAAAAAATGTTCATCATCACTAGTCATCAGGGAGATTCAAATCAAATCCACATTGAGGTACCACCTTACACCAGTTAGATGGCAAAAATTAACAAGACAGTAAGCAACATGTGTTGGAGAGGATGCAGAAAAAGGTGGAACCCTCTTACGCTGTTGGTGGGAATGCAAGTTGGTGCAGCTACTTTGGAAAACAGTATGGAGTTTCCTCAAAAAATTAAAAATTGAGCTATCCTATGACCCTGCAATTGCACTACTGGGTATTTATCCCAAAGATACAGATGGAGTGAAAAGAAGGACCCCAATGTTCATAGCAGCAATGGCCACAGTCGCCAAACTGTGGAAAGAACCAAGATGCCCTTCAACAGACGAATGGATAAAGAAGATGTGGTCCATATATACAATGGAGTATTACGCCTCCATCAGAAAGAATAAATACCCAACTTCAATATCAACGTGGACGGGACTGGAAGAGATTATGCTGAGTGAAATAAGTCAAGTAAAGAGAGTCAATTATCATATGGTTTCACATGGAGGACATTGGGAGTTGGAGAGGAGAAGTGAGTTGGGGGAAATCGTAGGGGGAAACGAACCATGAGAGACTGTAGACTCTGAGAAACAAACTGAGGGTTTTGGAGGGAAGGGGGGGGTGGGTGTGCCTGGTGGTGGATATTATGGAAGGCATGTATTGCATGGAGCAGTGGGTGTGGTGCATAAACAATGAGTTTTGGAACAATGAAAAGTAATAAAATAAAATGAAATGAAAAAAAGGAAAGAAAACTATGAGATACAGCTTTCCACAGCTTGGATATAAATAAAATAATTGTACTTCTCCTGGCCACAATAACACAGAGGTATTGTTCTCATCTATGACAAAACTGGCAGAGCTGACTGAATTGTAGTTGCTGTGGAACAGTAATTTAGGATTACCTGACTTCTGTAGTTAAAGCTGCTAGCTCTGAGGGGCATTGACAATATTTTTGTAGTTATTCTAAGATGAACACTATCAGTAGCATTTTTTTTACTTTCCCTAGAAAGAATGTTTAGCCTGGTGCTAGTAATTTTCTGGTGGTCTGATTAGCAAAATGGTCAATTTCATTAATTAGAGTTCTTCCCTAAACAGCCTTTCACAACAAAAGGGGTGGAGGTTGGAGCAGAGAATGGCTCAATACCTAGATTCTTGCTTCAACTCTCTTCAACTTTCACTTTGCTTATGCAGAGAAATCTACCGAATCCACAGAATCTTCAGAAAGATTTCTCCCTCTAGTTCCTTGGAACTCTGGGCATAATTAGCAGATTGTAAACCACATTCATGTTTAACCACATTCATGTTTAACCTCATGAAAATCCATGTTTCAAAGGATTTTCATTCCGCACTTGAGATATCCTGGTCCACCTGCTTCTACAGGAAAGTTCCGTGAGTTCCCTCGACCAGAGAGCATCCTATTTAGGAGCAATTTTACTAAACCTGCTGAGTTCTGATAACTTGAAAGGGAGAATTTGGCTCACTCAGGCAGTTCGAAGCATTGTGAAAGAAAAAGCCAAACGTAGGGATTTTCAGTAACAACAAATAATTGAGGGTTTTTGCTGAGTTTGTCCATCACATGTGTGCCGGGCTCAAGAGCCTCAGTGACCTTTGTGGGTGTCTATGTGCATCTATCTTCCTGCGAGCACGTGTGTGCAGAGAGAAGAGGGAGACTTTGGTAAGAGTCAAGGCTACACATTTTATTTAAACTCAATCAATTTTCATCTAGGTAACTGGGATTCTTGGATAGATGGAATGGTGGACCATCTTGTTTTGTGCTCCTAGGGGACAGAGTAGGAGAATGAATTTTGTTAGTCAATTTAAAGCAGACCTTGGGACTAGAAGATCTGGGCAAATATGACTTATTTCCATTGAATCTCTTCAGGAGAGAGCTGGCTCCTGGGGGAAGCCCAAGTCTAGTCATCAGATCTTTGCATTGCTTCACTGGGAATGCTACAGGCTGCAAAGTACTATGTGGATGAAAAAGGGGAGGCACAACTGGGGGAAAATGTGTAAGAGACACAGAGAGATGAAAAAGTATCCAGCAAGGGTACCTGTAATGAAGGGATTTCCAGATCTTCTGAAACAGTATTATCCTTTTTCTTGAGACCTGACAGTGAAGGGAAGAGGGTTCTCCTCTTCTAAGGTCAAGGGAATGAGCACCTGCTCTTTGGGAGCAATATGCTGGCTGAGAAGGTCATGGTCAATGCTATCCCTATATTCCTCCCTAATTAATCTGCCAATGCCCTATATTTTACAATAAGAGATAATGTATTTTTAGATTTTATTCCTTAGGGACCTCTAATCAGGGGCCTCAAACTCTAAAGGGGAAGTTCCTTGAGTTTCAGCCAATGAAGAGCCTTTAAAGAGGGACCTGAGAGACGAAAGAAAAACAAGAAAATGAAATGATGACAAGAGGTCATAGGATAATGAAGACAAAATATCACCACTTCATAATTTTGCTGGAAACAAATCGGAGATGTCTAATTTTGTAAAAATGAACAAAGGCACCAACTCTATAAAGTCAGATTATGAAAAGCATCTGGGTTGACATATTAAGAACCATAAAGAGGGTGTACACCGTGCTTCTCAATCTTAAGTGTGCATTATATTCACCTGGATGGTTTTTTTTTTTTTAAGACTTATTTATTTATTTGACAGAGAGAGATCACAAGCAAGCAGAGAGGCAGGCAGAGAGAGAGAGAGAAGGAAGCAGGCTCCTGGCTGAGCAGAGAGCCCGATGTGGGGCTCGATCCCAGGACCCTGGGATCATGACCTGAGCCAAAGGCAGCGGTTTAACCCACGGAGCCACCCAGGCGCCCCTGGATGGTTTTTTAAAAAAGATTTTATTATTAAAAAAAAAAAAAAAAGATTTTATTATTTATTTGACAGAGAGATCACAAGTAGGCAGAGAGGCAGGCAGAGAGAGAGGGAAGCAGACTACCTGCAGAGCAGAGAGCCCGATGCGGGGCTCGATCCCAGGACCCAGGAATCATGACCTGAGCTAAAGGCAGAGGCTTTAACCCATTGAGCCACCCAGGCACCCCATCACCTGGATGGTTTGTTAAAACAGATTGTTGAGCCTTACAACCAAGTTTCAGATTTGATAGGTTTAAGTGAGCCCGAGAACTTAGATTTGTAACACAAAAGGAAACACATAATTTGAATAGGTCTCTTTATCTGTTAAAAAAATTCAATTAATAATTAATAACCTTTTGAAAATGGAAACCACCAGGCCCAATGGGTTCATTGGTGAATTCCACCAAACAAGTATATCAATTTCCTACAATCTCTCTTAAAAGATTGAATCAGAGGAAACACTTCCTAAATCATTCCAGGAGGCCAGTACTACCCTAATACCATTAATTTTTTTTAAAGATTTATTTATTTTAGAGAGAATGCATGCACAAGTCGGGGGACACAGGGATAAAATCTTCAAGCAGACTCCCATTGAGTGTGGAGCTTGACATGGGGCTGGATCTCCCTATCTTAAGGTCATGACCTGAGCCTAAACCAAGAGCCAGACACTGAACTGACTGAGCCACCCAGGTGCCCCACATTAACTGGTTTTTCAATATTGAACCAGCCTTGTAGATCCTGGAAAAATTACACTTGACCATGGTGTATAATTCTTTCTATACTGTTTTGGATTTGATTTGCTAATATTTTTTGAGGATTTCTGCACTTATGTTCATGAGAGATATTGGTCTGTAGTTTTCTTGTCTTATAATACCTTTTATCACTACACAATGCCCTTCCTTATCCCTGGCAACTTCCCTTACTTGGAAGTATGCTCTTCTGAAATTAATACAGGTACTCTTACTTTCTTCTGATTAATGTTAGCATGATATATTTTCTGCATCCATTTATTTTTAATCTGTGTCTTTACATTTAAAATGGCTTTCCTGTAGACAGCATGTAGTTGGGCCATGTTTTTTGACCCACTGTGACAATTTCTATCTTTTAATTTGTATATTTAGACCACTGACATTCAAAGTGATTACGGCTATCACTGGATTAATATCTACCATATTCATTGCTGTTTTCCATTTGTTGCCCTTGTTATTTGTTCCTATTTTTTTTGTCTTCTACTCTTTTTTCTGCCTTTTGTGGTTTTAACTGAGCATTTTAGATGATTTCACTTTCTCTCCTTTCTTAGCATATCAGTTACATATTTTTTTTCCTTTTAAGAGGTTGCAATATACAACTAATCCAAAATCACTTTCAAACAACATTACACCACAGTAGCATAAATACCTTATAATAACAAAATAATCTTAATCTCTTCATCTTGTCCTGAGTACCACTGCTGTCTTTTCATTTCACTTATATACATATATATACGATACATACACATATTGATGATATATACAGAAGTGTAGTAATTCAATATACTGTTCCTATTATTATTATTATTTTGAATGAATTGTTACACATTAGATCAATCAAGAATATGAAAAAAAAGATTTAATTATACCTTCATTTATTTCTTTTTTAATGTTAGTCTTTATATAGATACAGGTTTCTGAGCTAATTATATTATACTCCTTTTCTTGGAAGAGCTTGTTTTAACATTTCCTACAAGGCAAGTCTACTGGAAACAAGTTTCCTCAATTTTTGTCTGAGAAAGTACTTCTTCACTTTTGAAGAATAATTTTTCAGAGTACAAAATTCTAGATTGGTAGGTTTCTTCTCTTAACACTTTACTTTAAATATTTCCCTCTACTCTCTTCTTGCTTGTGGGTTTCTGAGGAAAGGTCATATGTATCTTATCTTTGTTCCTCTATAGAAAATGTGTTTTCATCTGGCTTCTTGCAGGATTATTCCATTATTTTTTATTTCCTATAATTTGAGAATGATACACTGGGGTGTAGTTTTTGCGTATTTATCCTGCTTGGTATTCTTTAAGCTTCCTGGATCCGTGGTTTGGTTTCTGATATCAATTTGGGGGAAATTCTTGGTAACCATTGTTTCAAATATTTTTTTAAAAAGATTTTATTTATTTGACAGAGAAAGAGATCACAAGTAGGCAGAGAGGCAGGCAGAGAGAGAGAGGGAAGCAGGCTCAGTCCCTGCTGAGCAGAGAGCCCAATGTGGGACTTGATCCCAGGATCCCGAGATCATGACCTGAGCCAAAGGCAGAGACTTAACCCACTGAGCCACCCAGGTGCCCTCAAGTAATTTTTTCTATTCCTTTCTCTCTTTGGTCTCCTGATACTCCCATTAAACATATGATACACCTTTCATAGTTGTCCCACAGCCCTTGGATATTCTGTTCTGTTTGGTTTGGTCTTTGTTCTCTCTGTTTTTTGAAGATTCTACTGATGTATCTTTTAGCTCAGAGATTTCTTCCTTAGTGGTGTACAGTCTACTAATAAGACCATTAAAGCCATTTTTTGCCTCTGTTACAGTACTTTTAATCTTCGGAATTTCTTTTTGATTGCTTCTTAGGATTTCTGTCTCTCTGTTTATTACCCACCTGTTTTTGCATGCTGTCTACTTTTTCCATTATTGTCCTTTACAAATTAATCACAGTTATTTTAAATTCCCAATTTGATAGTTCTAACATTGCTACTACATTTGGTTCCAGTGAGTGCTCTGTCTCTTCAAATTCTGGTTTTTGTCTAATGGTATGCCTTGTAATTTTTTATACATATATATATGTATATATATATATATATATTTTTTTTTTTTTTTGGATAGCCAGATATGATGTACTGAGTGGAAGAAACTGCTGTCAATAGACTTTAGTAATGGAGTGGTGAGGCAAGATGAGGAAGTGTACTTTAATCCTACAATTAGGTCCCGATCTTTTAGTGAGCCTATGCCTCTGGACTGTGAATTTCCTGTGTCTCTCACTTTTTCCCCTTCCTCCTGAGATGGGACAGGGTGGCTATAGTCAGCTAGACTTGATTTCTCTTTCCTATGTGGAAGACTAGAGCCAGCTGGAGTTGAGGATTTCTCTTTCTGAGGTCAGCAGGGCTCTGACAATACCCTGCACCAGGGTATGCCCTGATTAGTTTCCACTGAGGACAGGCCTTATTGAGAACAGAGTGCTCTGGCTAATTTCAAAATGCTTACTTCCCCCCTCCCCTTGCCAGGAGTCTGGGAATACTTTTCTTCCACATTTACGATGGGAACCTGGTTGAAATGCTATGGGTATATCTCCCAGTGTTGTGAGGGACCCCAACAACTGGGTCCTCCTGGAGTTCTTAACTCCCAGAGTTGTCTGCACTGAGCTTGCAACAATCCACCAATTACAGTTCACGTTGTTTTCCTACCCAAGCACTGGTGGCAGTTTCACCTCCTGAGTCTTTGCTCCAATACACCGGCATTCCGTGTATCATCTGCAGTTTGCCCTATGTCCTCCCTTCTCTTATAGATCCAAAAAGAGTTGCTGTTCTTTTAATCTGTTCAGCTTTTTACTTGTTCAAGATGGTGTGGTGATTTTTAAGCTCCTAATACAAGGAATCAAACTAGAAGTCCTTCCACTTTTTTTTTTTTTTAAACAAGAAAAAACTTATTCTATTTAAATTTTCAGATATTTTTGAACTTCATCCCACTTCATCCTCTTGGTGACAGAGCATCTCCTCATCACCTGCTATACTGATATTTACATGGGATTGCAGGTAAGGTGTGTGTGTGGGGTTATGAACACAGAGGTGTTATGAACTCCTACATGGGAAATGCTTGGGGACAGTTATCTGGTGGCAAGGGTGGCAGAACGATGATGATGATTGGGGGAGGGGTCACTAAGAGACCATGATAAAATCTCTATTTTTACTTGGATTGTTTCTGTTTGTTAAAATAACACAGTTGTATGCTTTTGTCCTCATTACATGAGATTTTATTCTTTGTGCTTATGGTTATTTTTATCACAATTATCTTGGAGTACTTGGAGGTACTTACACGGATTACTGAGGCAGGGAACGAAAGCGACACTCAAACTGCCCCTTTATGTTGTCACAGCCAAGAATAAAGCATGCGAGGAAGGGCTGTTTCTTCATTGTGACTTCTTGAGTTCCCATGGACCTTTGGCTATTCTATATAAGTTTGGGGAACAGCCTTGTCTCTTCCCAGTGTGCCATCAGGAAGAGGAATAAAGCAAGCCAGCCGAGTTGCCATTAATAAGGAAACATGCATATCTGTGTATGTTAAAACCTGCTCTGAGGGCAAATTTGCTTGGCGAGGGATGTCATCTCAAGCTACAAATGAAGACTTGAGAAATCAGATCGACTATTTGTTGTTGAACCTCAAACTGCCACAGTGACATGGGAGAGGGGCCAAGCTTTGCTCGGACTATGGCTGGTCCCATCATTTCAGTCAATATCCTAATGTCTCACCCGGACTACCTGTGCACGTCGGGGCCTGGCATGTGTCATTTGTCCTTATACATACGGCTGTCACAGATTACAGTGCTGATTCCAACTTACTGAGGAGAAAACAGGACTTTGAACAAAGTCCTTATGAAATAATTATGCCATGATATCAATGGCAGTTATCTCTGAGTAGTGAAATTGTGAGTGGATTTTGTTCTCTTCTTTATACATTTGTTGTCAAATTTTTCTTGAACAAACATTAAAATTTTATTATCGGGAAAATATGTAACAGATATAACTGAGTAAGACTGAAATTTATTATCAAATGTCACAATCAAATGTATTTTTGGGGGGCACCTGGGTGGCTCAGTGGGTTAAAGCCTCTGCCTTCGGCTCGGGTCCTGATCCCAGGGTCCTGGGATGGAGCCCTGCATCCAGCTCTCTGCTCCGCGGGGAGCCTGCTTCCTCCTCTCTCTCTGCCTGCCTCTCTGCCTACTTGTGATTTCTGTCTGTCAAATAAATAAATAAAATCTTTAAAAAATATATATTTTCTGAGTACCTACTAGGTGCCTGGGTGCTACCAAGTTTAAATCAGGGACACGGATCATGAATACAGAGAATGGTTAACGAACACGAGTGGTAAGTGTTAAGGTGGTAGTGGTACGGAACAGAAAACAAACATCCAGTCTTGAAAGGAATGAACTGTTGATATCACCAACCCACGACCGAAAAGGTAAGCTTGACAACATTTGGTTAGCTCGACAACACACAAGAAGCATTCTCATTGAAAGGGAATGTATTCTTTTCTGAAGAAAAGATTTCCTTCTCTCTAGAACCCAAGAAGCACACTGCCTCAAATTCACTCATTTCTAGGTATCATTCCCGTTCCCCTTAACGTGGTTCTCTGGCCCTTCAGGACAACAGAGTTCCCTATGACTCACCCGCAGCTGCCTTTTTCAAGTATCCAGTGTGCATGCAATAAAATGGAGTCTAAATTTACAGTCTGACTAGGGGAAGGAAGCAGTAATGTCACACTCCACTTATTTAAAAATATGTTGGCAATGCTCTGTTAAATCATAGAGACAAGTTAATTTAAAGACTGGCCCACTCAAATACCAAACAAGTTCAGTAAATTTTAGGCTCTACCTTTGTCAAAGTATATATCAAAAGGGCAATAATTTTAGATTAGATAATTGTTATAAATTAGTATTTTTACTGCCCTTACAGTCAGCTAATTTTTTTCCCCCAATAATTCCACTTCTATTGGCAGAGAAAGAAGGCATGCTTATTGACTAGAGCTAAATAGTTCTGCAGTCTGGAAAGCAAAGATGAGTAGGTAGATTAAGAATGTCAATGTTAGACTACCAGGCACAGTTTATAAAAAAAGTAATCATTCAGGCACTGATAATAAAAGAGGTTTATTCTTCATTAATAGGATTGTTGCCTTGGCAACTCCAACTCACATAAGTATTTACATAAACCATGGTGCACAGTTCTGATGCTAGGGAACAGCTCCAACGTGTCCCTTCTTATATCCATGCCTGAAATCTTTTATTATATGGTTCCGCTGCCTTAGTGGTCTCAGTTCAAGTGACTCAACACTCAACCTACCCCACCCAAAACACGTCATATATCCAGTCCCAAAGAGGGAAGTTAAATAAATTGCTTGGTACGTCAAATACTATGTAAAAGAACTGAGAGATGGTTTTCTTTTGCAAAAAAAGATGATTTATATGGGGAAGAAGAGCTCTGCTTTTATCTCCCTGCACATCCAGCAGGGGGCAAAGCATTTTTAAAGAGCCAATATCATGAATATTAACGTGCGTTCAACTCATCCCTAAAATTCTTATTTTCCTAGTTTGTAACTACCACTGAATTTCATAAAGCACGATAGGACACCGCGAGAGTATGAATCAGAACCATGTGTGTGGTGGAGGGGGGGGGGGGGGGAGAAAGGGTAAAGAGGAACAGGAAGTATTAGGGAATGCTTGCCGTTGACCTGGGACTTCCAACTGCAGGAATTTTCTTTCAGAAAATAATATCCACAGAAATTTTGTTTCTAATGGGGAAAAACTGAAAATCAAGTCAAACGTCACTACTTTTTACAATGACGACAAATGATGAGACTGGATGCCCAGCCTTGCAGGGATGGGACATGGGTGATACTGGTGAGGAGCGCCGGCACGTTCCCGCCTCACTTGCATCTTGCCTGGGTCACCTTAGTCCAGGCCCTGCATTCTTGTAGGTACATTGTTTCACCTAGATATGATTTTGATTGTTTAAATCAATTATGGTGTAGCCATATAATGAAATACTACACAGTCGTTAAAAATGAAAACGGAGACCCCAACGCACTGGCATGGAAAGAGGTCCAGAACATGTGGTCTAAATTAAACAAGCAGTGTACAAAAATAGATTGTGCAGAAGACTTTGCAAAATCTCTAATATAAAAACAATCGCTGTAGTTTAAAAAAAAAAACACAACAACAAAAAGTCCTCTAAATAATCCACTGTTGCAGTTTATATTTAAAAAGGCCAAAGATTGGAAAGAAAAACATTCAGTATTTCTCGAGGCATGGGAATAGGGGAAAAAAGAAAACACCATTGTATGTTTAAATCCATCTGCTTTTCTGACAGGTATGAATATTGTTCCAAGTTTGTATCCTGCACAGAACCATTCTCCTAAATTAACTTTATTTTCAAATTCAATCATTGTGTAGCTAAAAAATACTTGGCAGATTGGCTCTTCTCCCAATTTTCTTTTTTTATTTTTTAAAAGTTTTTATTTATTTATTTGACAGACAGAGATCACAAGTAGGCAGAGAAGCAGGTTCCCTGCTGAGCAGAGCGCCCAATGTGGGGCTCGATCCCAGGACCCTGGGATTATGACCCGAGCCGAAGGCAGAGGCTTTAACCCACTGAGCCACCCGGGCGCCCTTCTCCAAATTTTCTAATTTTTTTTTCTAACACTTAAGGAATCCAATGCATTGTATCAACATGTTTAAACCAAATCTTTCGACTTGGTAAGCCAGAAATGCTTCATGGTTAATGAACTTTGGGTCTACACAATTGTGAAGGACACTTGGTTGCTCTAAGATCACTCCAAAAAATTAGGGACAACAAGGTTATCTTATTCTAGAATGCACTGTGACACTAAGCATTGTCCCCTCACTCATGTTATGTAAGCCATATTCTTATTTAACTTCCACGCATGTGTATATGCCTTGGGTCTCCGAGTAGGTCTTGAAGATGAGGCCCATGGGTACCTACATAAATGGTACAGAAGCTCAGTGACTACTGCTTAATAATGAATGATTTAAATTACTGTATAGTGGATTGGTGTAGTGCAGAGATCATGAGCTTTAGACCTTTAGACAGGCCTGAGATAGAACCCAACTCTATCCTTTCCTAGATGCATGGCCATAAGCACGTTATCCAATCTTTTTCCTTCTTAAATGGTTCTCCTACTGACCGAGGAATGTTTGTCAGTCACTACGCAAAGAGCCCTCACCTAGTAGGCTCTCAACGAATGCTAGTTCTCGTTCCCCTTCTTTACACTGCCTAGCTCACTAATATGGAAAATGAAAATAAGTCAGGGAAGTAAGATTGATTTCTAGCAACTACAAAATTTAGCTAAGAATCAGATTTTGTTCATTCATCAACCATATCTAGCCAACATCAATCTAGACTGAGCTCTTATTAGGAACACTCAATCCATGCATGGTCTTTGATTGACACCTGTTCCCAACTCCCCATGGATTCCCAGGCACCCTGGACCCTTGACCACAGGGTGCTCTGCAGCCAAGGGCTCAGGATCAGGGGGGCCACCTGGTGCCTGCATTTTCTCTTCATTTGTCTTTTGCAGCTCAGTGAACTCCCTTTCACGCAAAACCTTGATTCCAAGATTTTTTCCCATTACTGTCAAATATTCCTTTTCCTCTCTTTTGATGATAACAGTAACACACACATGATGTAAAAAGTTCAAAAGATTTGAATGTTTAGGAAGTAAAAGTTTTCATTAAGTCCAGACCCCCTCAGCCCAATGACCATTGTCAGCAATTCAATGAATATCCTTTCAGACTTTATTTTTAATAAGACAAATCTTTCTTAAAGTGTACATACCACTTCTTTTATCTCCCCTCAATTTCGGCTCAATTATCCTCAGAAAATTTACTTTTCTGCCTTTGAAACTACTAACCATTTTGCAGTTTATATTACTGTTTTCCTGCTTCATTTAACTAAAAGCACAGTGGAAGAATTTTTTTTTTTCTAGCATTTTGCATTACATAAGTGCCGCTCAAAAAACATTTGGTTAAAGGTTTTTCTTTTTAATTTCTCATCTGTCACAGACTGATACTTTTGTAAAATAATAAAAGAGCCTTACTAGAAAAATAAAAAAGAAGAACCAGACAAAGTACAAGTCCTAGTTTTTTAAATTACCGGATTTAGCAGACTTAAAATTACTCTGTGGGATTGCTAGCAAAAGTGTTCAAATCTTACAATTTCTGTCCTTTCTCATGGCAGACAATTAACAACGAGACTGTAGATCTCAGTGGTCTGAGTACTGCACATGGAAGAATGTTCTTTCATGTCTTTGAGCAGGAACTGAACCCCCTTTGCTTACAATAGGCCTATGGGCAAATGTCTTCCAAGTTTCTGTGAACTAATTTAAAAGTGAACTCTGGGGTGAGAGTCCCCATTTCAAAGTTTGGGATGGTCATTATTTTGATACATTGAGACAATCCAGTCAGTTTTTTACTTTTCATCCAGATGTTTAAAAATTATAAAAAGACAGCTAAAGACTCTTGGAACCTGGGAGAGTTGATTATTGGGAATTATATGATGAAGTACCATACAAAAACTTAATGTCCCAACTGGCCCCTTAGGACTCTACAAAGTTACTTCTCACCCGATCGCTATCATTGCGAATGTTCATGATCAAAGGGGAAAGTAATATGCCAAAACCCAATCCAAACAGAGAACACAAACAACATTCTATTGGTTTTTAAAAAATCTGGGCTTTAGTTTAAAATACAGTAAAGTTCACAAAAAGATCTTGTCTCAGAGCTCATGGGATTTCTACTGGCAGTGACTACAAGTCACTACATTGATGGATTTTCGCATGTTCATAAATTCTCATTTAGACCTTATACCTGTCAGAATGGCTAAAATAAAAAAGACAAGAAACAACAAGTGTTGGTGAGGATGTGGAGAAAAGGGAGCCCTTGCACACTGCTGGTGGGAATGTAAATTGGGGTAGCCACTTGGGAAAAGAGTATGGAGGTTCTTCAAAAAATTAAAAATAAAAATACTATGTGCTCCAATAAATCTGTCACTGGGTATTTACCCAACGAAAACAAAAACACGAATTCAAAAAGATACACGCACCCCTATGTTTACTGCAGCATTTACAATAAATAGCTAAGATATGGAAGCAACCTCTGTCTACTGATAGATGAATGGACCAAGAATGTACACACACATAGCAATATCACACAGCCATAAAAAGGGGTGAGATCTTGCCATTTGTGATGCGGTGGACCCAGAAGGCACTACGCTAAATGAAATGTCAGACTGAGAAAAATGAGTACCATATGAGCTCACTCATATAGGGAGCCCAAAAAGCAAAACAAATGAATAAACGAACAAAAACCAGAAGCAGACCTATAAAGCCGGAGAACAAACTGATGGTTGCCGGAAGGAAGGCCAGTGAGGGGATGGGCAAAATGGGTGAAGGGAAGTGGGAGATACAGGCTACCAGGTATGGAATGAGTTAAGTCACTGGAAGAAAAAGCACAGCACAGGGAGTATAGTCAATGGCATTACAATGGATCAGGACAGATGGCAGGGGCGCTTGTGGTGAGCACAGCGTAACCAGTAGAGATGCTGAATCACTAGGCCGCACACCTAAAACTATGTAGCATGTGAGTCAACTATCCTCAAATAAATTACAGGAAATTCTCATTTAGCTTTTCTTAATGAGAATGAAGGGAATGAGGGAGGTACCAGATAAACTGTCAGGTCTTTGAGAAATTCAGGATACAAGCGTGTGTGTGTGAGATAAACAAAAATCTATGGAGTCTATGTTTCTCCAAATTTCACATGATTCAGACTTTAAACTTGGCCTTGATCTCTTTTCAACTATTAGTCTGGGATATTATTTTATCTACACTTTCAGCCACGGTATGTTCGTCCATGCATTGGTTCAATAATTCATTAATGATTCGTTTATCAAACACTCATTTTCATTCATTCACTTAGCAAGAGCAGATGAGCCTGTGGGTACAGTGCTAGGAGCTGAGAGGGTCAGAGGGAAGCAGCAAACTTCTAGAACCTTGTCCTAAACCCCAGCACCAAATTATCAGTAAACCATACGACCTTTCCTGTATATTAACTGGTTTTAATAAAATTAACTAACCGAAAGTCAAATAACAATACTCCAGTTGCCTTAGGAAAGTGTTTTCCTGGGGCGCCTGGCTGGCTCGGTCAGTAGAGCATGTGACTCTTGATTTGGGGGTTATGAGTTTGAGCCCCCTGTTGGGCACAGAGATCACTTAAAAATAACATCTTAGAGGGGCGCCTGGGTGGCTCAGTGGGTTAAGCCTTTGCCTTTGGCTCGGGTGGTGATTTCAGGGTCCTGGGATTGAGCCCCGCATCGGGCTCTCTGCTCAGCAGAGAGCCTGCTTCCCCCCTCTCTCTGCCTGCCTCTCTGCCTACTTGTGATCTCTCTCTCTCTGTCAAATAAATAAATAAAATCTTCAAAAAAAAAAAAAGGAGTTTTCTGAAAGGGAAAAGATTTCTATTGCAAACACATGAGTGATTAATGATTATTTTTTTGAAGGATAATGGAAATAGAATATTGTATTAGTTCAGGTATACAACATAGTGATTTGGTATCTATACACGAGGAAACGGTCACTGTAATAAATTAGTTAGCTGTATTCCCTAAGTTGTGCACCGTAATCCCATGTCTTATTTATTTTCTAACTGGAAGTTTGTACCTCTTAATCCCCCCTTCACCCAGTTTGCCTACCTCCCCATGCCTGTGCTCACTGGCAACCACCAGTTTGTTCTCAGCATTTGTCAGTCTGTTTCTCTTCTGCTTAGTTTGTTTTCCTTTTAAATTTCACATGTAAGTGAAATCCTATGGTATTTGTCCTTCCACCTGACTTCTTTCGCTTTTGCTTCTTTTTTTTTTATGGCTGAGTATATATATGTATATGCACACACATACAATGGATTATTTTATATATGTGCATCTCCTTGAATGGACAATAAATTATTAATTCATTGAGAACGTTCTTTTCTTTTACATCACTAAAAGATCTTACATTTGACACATTAAAAAGAATTGGGTTGTAATATGTTATAAAATGTATAAGCTCTCATTTTTTTTTTAACCCTCATATTTTGAGACTTATACTGGTAAACCACAACCTAACTATACTAATAAAATATACTAAATATACTAATAAAAATAATAGAAATACTACTACTAAAGGCAAGAAAGCACATTTTGTATTTGCCTTCCACACAACTGACAAAGCTGCAAACATTTCCTACAACCTGAGGGAGTCTTGGGCCTGACATCTGATATATTTGCCCGAGACTGTTTTTTTCTCTTACGTAGCTAATACAGCGTGACGAGGAATTCTTAGGCACGTAGTGGACATGCACGTGTGCGCATGCATGTGCTTTGTGGGGATGGAGCATGGATAGAAATAACAAGATAATCTAAATGAAATCAGGCCATTACTTCTAGACAAAGTATTAATTTTCAGATTCTGAAGCAGCCTCTGGGCGGACAATTAAGTTAAAACAAACAACAAATGTTTCAGCTATTGGCAGAGTTTTAGGAAGAAGGAAGGGCAGGGAAAGAGAAGAGTGATGACAAGGACATGAATTTTTGTGCCTCTAGGTACCATGATTCCATTCTGACATGGCAAGAATCCTCGGAGAGGGCGCTGCCCGGGAGAAAAAAGGCCGGAGAGAAGTTGCTGGTTACCCTGGGGAACTCCTGACAAAGCGACCTGAGCTGCACAGTCTTGCTAGGCTTCTACACAGAGCAGTGCCGTTCGTGTGAGACTCAGTCATCTACTTTGTCCCCAGGTAGGGGCCAAGAGCAGCCAGCTGCTGGGGGACAGGTCTGCCCATCCCCCCTCCCAGCCTGTGCTCCAGCCCACCCACCAGCCACAGCAGGCCTGGGCAGGCTCAGAAGGTATCCCTGCTCTTTATGTGGTTCGTACTAGCAAACACAGAACAGACAGGGATAACCAGTGTAGCATTCCATGGTTCTTCAAGAAGAAGAAGAAAAAAAAAAAATTCAGGCAAAAGTTTAGTGAAAGCAAATTTACTATTTCACTGTTCAGGAAGGAAAAAAGAAAGGCAGAAAAAAGTCTTTACCTGCAAGATTCATGGCACCTAATTCATTGTTTCAGCAAAAATTTTGGGTGGCGTTTTATTTTTGGTAGATGGGGAGATCCTGGGGGTTAGCGATGCCTGGGGGCCCTTCAGGAGATTGTCTGGATTCTAAGACCAGTTTCTCACCAGCTGGTCCCCAAAGCCTTCAGTGCACCATGAAACGAGAATGTGCAAAGGGAAGAGACAGGGGTTTACGCTCCAAACAACAAGGTCCTTACATTGAAAAGGGGTCCCAGGGAGGTCCCACTAAGGCTAGCGACCTAGCAGGAGTGGGCTGTGCGTCAGAGCATGGGCTGGGTTGCAAAGTATGTGTCCAATGCTGAGAATAAAAATTCTTCACATTCTTGGGAAGAAATGAGGACAGAAACGGATCTATCTGTGACCTTCTGGAATGCTGCACATTTGATGCCCAACAGCACAGTGAGTGAGGACCAGGCCGAGACCGGGCTGGTGTGATGGGGCAGAAGCCAAGACCCTCGAGGGACACCACGCATCTGTCCTGCAGGCCACCATCTGCCCTGTCGCCTCACTCAGCACTGCTCTGAGGAGAAGCCTGAAGTACGTGAGCAGTGGCGGTGTGCCGCCCCCTCCTAAGCCCTCGCCGGAGTCAGCTGTCTGACCACCCTTTCCTCGCGCAGTGGGCACCGGGTAGGGGAAGTGGGAACCACTATGGAGTGCAGAGGCTGGGAGGAAGAGGGCAGTCAGTGCCACGTGCTTCTCACTAGGGCTCATTTCCCACAAAGATGATGGGGGACACAGCAGCCGAGAGCCAAAGACGGGTGTCTCCCCACCCGTCTTTGGTAGATGGGGATTGCAACTGGGGAGACCAGATCTCCACTCCGCACCAGATCAAGGCTCATCACTCAGCCTATCACTGATGTCACCTAACCTCTCCAGGGTGTCGAGGGAGGGAGGGAAGGAAGAAAGAAAGGTGAGAGGGAGTGAGAAGGGAAAAGGAAAGGGATATATATTAGAAGCGATAATTGTAATGCATCTCCTCTAATAATTCTGATAATCGTAACTGGCTAAGCCAGTAAGAAAGAAAAGTCCCAACTCGAAGTCTGTATGATATCTAGGGGCAGAATTCTTGCCACAAGTCATTTTTTGGATCTCTGCCATTTGGAGAATGTGAAAGACCTACAGATCCTTCGGGCTTGGAATTGCCAAAGTACTCTATGTCTAGTTACTGTAAAAATAAATGTTTCAAATGAAGCAATTAGCAGGGAACTAGAAGTTAGTGGGAGAAACGACTTGGCTGAAGGTAAGCAGGAGAGTAAAGGAGGTTTGCGTAGAATGGGGTGTTGGTGGAGTCCACCCCTAACCTCTGCTTCTGATGATTTTGGGGGGGAGGGGAGTGAGGGCAGAAGGGTTCCTATATTGACCCAGGTTATAAAGCATTTAAAATGCAAAAAAAAAATGTATTTTTTAAAGTAGGCTCCATGCCCCACATGGGCTTGAATTCAGGACCCTGAGATCAAGACCTGAGCTTGAGATCAAGAGACAGATGTTTAGAGGCGCCTGGGCGGCTCAGTGGGTTAGGCCTCTGCCTTCAGCTCAGGTCATGATCCCCGGGTCCTGGGATGGAGCCCCACCATTGGGCTCTCTGCTCAGCAAGGAGCCTGCTTCTCCTTCCCTCCTCTCTGCTTGCCTCTCTGCCTACTTGTGATCTCTGTATGTCAAATAAATAAATAAAACCTTTAAAAAATTTATTAAAAAAAAAAAAAAGAGAGAGACAGATGTTTAACCAACCGAGCAACCTGGGCAGCCCAAAAGATCACTTTTTAAATGAGTATGAATTAAGGAAGAAAAGGATACAATTAGAAACATAAATATGCACACATTCTGTATTATTTAATCCAAAGACAGTTATTATTTTCAAAGAACAGGTCCAATAAAGGAGTAAGTGACAACCTGTACGACCAAGAAGGACAGACTCAGGGAGGCCTCAAGGTCTCTTCCAATGAAGGCGTCTGAGTGTCTTCTGTAGCATAGGAAAGAGGGTGACAGTTTGTCTTTTAGTGTTCTGTGTGTCCTTTTCCTGACATGTTTCCTTCTGTTTGCTTCAGATGTTGAGATGACTGAAGTACTTTCCCTGGCATGGCCCAAGATGCTTTTATATTTGTGATGATGTCCGGTGGCAAGCTCCGTCTGGAAACCAACCAGCCCCTCCCTCCTGCTCTAATGCCGACACAACAGGTGGTCACTCCCACCGGCTGCCAGAAAGGGAAGGCCACTAGGAGTGAGGTCATCCAGCCTCATGACTGAGGAGGGTAAGGGACGAGCTAAAGGTTACGCTGTAAAAAGGTGAGCCAGCTCTAAGACCCAGATACAGACTGCTAGTCCTCGTCAGGCTCTCTTTGAACACGTGACTCCACCAGCACAGCTTAAAATGAACACAAGGTTTTATAGATGACTTGCATCAATGACAAAGACTAGACACATCTAGAGCCGTGATGGTGACCCCAGAGTTCAGCTACCACAACTGGCTAAAAATGTGCATCCTTTATGATGGCAGAGAAGGCAAGGTCCTAACATTGTGCGGTGTGAGTTAATCACACGATGCTTAAATGTGTTATACTTCTTAATTGAATTTTATTGCCTTTTTGTTCAAATTATGGTTCTTTCATTTTTATGAAACGATGAATAAAAGAGTGTTTCTTTCTTATCCATTTTAATCAAGGGCAGAAAATAAATGTTCCAGACTTCTAGAGACATTTTAAAAATGTAAATTCCATAAATCTCCAAAAAGGGTTTGCATTATGAGGATCTACATGGCTTGTAGCTGTTTCGTGACTGTCAAGTCATTTAGAACTAGCCCGAGGTTGGGTCCGTAGACCATGAATAACAACAGGACAGCTTTGTAAGAAAAATCACATTACTCCAGTTAAAGATAAATGACGTCTGACGAAGGGCTTGGTATTACGGATGACCCTTTCCTTTGACACTGAAGACCCCATTTAATCTAACCCTCTATTATAAAATTATACCTTTTTCTTAAAAGGGGTGCAAGCTGCATCAGTGTCTCTGGATTGAAGAGCAGTTTAAATAAGCCCGTGGGTTTATGTTGCATCCAAGAAGGCTTTCCAAGACCTAATCTTCTCTAAACCTGTTATGCTCTCTGGTTCAGCAGAGCTTCCTAATTGTAGCTATTAGTTCCCCTTTTTTGTGGTCTGTTCTGTCAATAGAGTATTGAGTGATCAGTAAATTAAGCCCAACCAGCAGCCGACACATCGAAGCAGACGCTAAATCATAGCTCGGCTGCCCTTATTCATCATTAGTATCTGTGGGACAGCTTCTAAACACAGGGCTAGGATTTAGCGTGACGCACATTTGTGTCATTCTCAAATTTCCATACTGTACAATCAGGTATGTGAGGGGTTTTTTTCTTTTTTTCTTTTCTAGGCAACAGGTGTGTTCTTGGAACAAAGTTCAACCCCCCACTTCTGGCTTATGTGAGAGGCAGCAGCTGCAAGCTCAATGTCAATGACACATGGTTCCATAAGAGAGAAAAAATAAACCATTTGCTCAGTGTATGAAAGTCATGGGCAGATGGACAACGGCTGCCTGGGCTCTCTTTGTGTTGTAGAATCGGAGGCTGAACTTCTGGATGACAAGCTTTGTTTCCCTTCCATCCTTCCTTCCTAAGCTCCTTCCTTTTCTTTTCTCTCTTTTCTTCTTTTCTCTTCCTCTCTTCTCCCCCCCCCCCACCCCTTTCTTTTCCTCCTCTCTCTCCCTCTCTTTTTTCTTTCCTTCTTTCTCTCCTTACCTTCCTTCTTTCACTTAAAAAAAACCCACTAGTGAAAAATAATTTTTTAAAGCATTTTGCATCCGTTATCGAGAACAGTCCCACTGAGTCCTACTGTTTTCAGGCTGATGAGTGGAGAGAAGAAAAAGCTTAATATGAATGAAGCGACACTTTATTTATAACTTGCTTTGTTCTGAAAGGAATCGAAAGGAACTGTTTACTATGGAATTTGGAGAGACTTACTTAGTATGCAAACTCTACATGTTTTCTAATGCACAATTAAATATATCTATTAATAGGCCTCTTTATTCTTTAGTAAAACACTTCTCTACATGGTTCTGGGAGCTATTACTAATGAGAGTTATAATGCACTCTGTATCTCAGAAACACAATGTCAATGTGAATTAATAGTAATAATAATGAGGGGCACCTGGGTGGTGCAGTTGGTTAAGTGGCTGACTCTTGATTTTGGCTCAGGTCATGATCTTGGGGTCGTGGGACTGAACCCTGCGTTGGGCTCCACGTCCGGTGCAGTCAGCTTGGGGTCTGCCATTTCCCTCTGCCTCTGCCCCTCCCACTCATGCTCTTTCTTTTCAAATACCTAAATAAATAAGATCTTAAAAAAATAATAACAAATAAGATCTTAAAAAAATAGTGACAATAATGACCCAATTGTAACAGAGTTCAAGACAATAAAGGTCTGTCAGTCACTCGAGAATCTCTTTTAGTGTATTGGCAGCAATAGTCCATTTTATGTGTGGTTTTCAGGTACCGTCACTCCTCAGAACAGAAGCAGCTCAGCCACTATCTTACTGTGTACACCGTTTCTTACGAACAAACCCATTAAAGTTTGAGAGCAGGCCAGAGCAATTACTGAGCTCTATGACACATTTGAAGCGAACACGTCTTATTACGCAGACTTTTCTAGAACTCATGTACATCAGAGCTTCCCCTCTTTTGCCAATGGCATTTCAATAGGCATATTTAATAAAAACGGAGGTCATGAGGAGAATCTTCATTTTTCTCAGATGTGATGAACAAATGCATTGCAAATGTGATGAGAGAAGCACCTATTAATTACAATTCTGGAAACTCTGGTATAACCCGAGTCACCAGATCGTGTGGAAGACTGGTGTTGGGTGTTGCAGGTAATGTCTAATTGGGGGACAAGTAAGAGAGAGTCCCTTTTTATGGTTTTTTTTTTTTTTTTCCCTTTACCGCAAACCACAGCTTTATTCAAGAATCAGATTTTCTGTGAATCTACACTGAAAATGGTTTTGCCATTGCTGAGAAATCCATAAGCAGATGGATTTGGAATTTAATCCTCTGTGAGAAACAAAGGCAAATAAAAAAGAAGAACCTGGTGATAGATTTCTTTTAGGTTTCTAATTGGTTTGGCTATTACATTGGATTTTCACTCAATGCATGTAAATAATGACTGCTCTCAAGGATGATGCTCAACATTTTAAATGTAAAAAAGAAATGTCTAAAACTGGGAAGATGGCCGAGATATCATTATAGGTCTTTCCCAATCCAAAGATTTTTAAATTCTATGGCTTTGCTTTTCCTCGGGCTGCACTTTTTCACTGTAGTAAACACACATAATACAAAAGCTTCCATCTTAACCATTTTTAAACATACAGTTCAGTAGTGTTATGTATATTCATGCTGTTTCACAACAGATCTCCAGAACTTTTTCTGGAGTTTAGTTTTCACTGCAAAATGAAAACTCCGTCCCCATTAAACAAGTTCCCATTTCTCCTGTCCCCCAACCCCAAGGAGCTACCATTCTACTTAATGCATTTATGAGTTTGACTAATCAGATAGCTCAAATAAATCATAGATACCTCATGGAAGTAGAACCATACAGCATTTGTCCTTCTGCGACTGGCTTATTTCACTGAGCATAACATCCTCGGTATATCCACATGATAGCACATGTCAGAATTTCCTTCCTTTTCAAAGCTGAATAATATACCCTTGTACATACAGACCGCATTGTGTTTACTCTTCCTCCACCAACAGACATTCGGGTAGCTTCCACCTCTTGGCTATTGTGAACAATGCTGCTTTGAACTTGGGTGTACAAACACCTCTTCAAGATCTTGCTTTCAATTTCTCTGGGTCTATGCCCAGCAGTGGGATATTCCATCCTGGTTGCACCATTTTTCATTCCTGCCAGCAGTGCACCAGGGTCCCAGTTTCCCCATATCTTCACCCGCCTCTGTCATTTTGGGTTTTTTTAAATAGTAATCATAGTAGTCATCTTCTCCACAGACAACAAGAGAAGAAAGTACTCACCTGAGTCTCCACATCACCAGCAAGGATCCTACTCTTCTTTAAAAACTCTGCCACCATGTTGTTCATCAGCTTATCAAAGGCTTCCACCGAGGGTGCCACACCTTTGGAAGAAGCACATTCGTCAGTTCCCAAGAGTTTAAAGAAAAGCTAGTACTGCTTTGCCATAGGAACTATGGAAGCTTAATATCACTCATGCCATTCTCATTCTTTTCACCAGGGCATTCATTCACTCAGTACTTAGGAAACATTTCTCAATGGCTCCAGGCTCAAGAAAACAATGCTTTGCTATTTTTCATCCACTTGAGTAAGCACTTTCACTTACATACTAATTTATTTCTGCCTCAAACTCATGAGGTAGGTAGCATCACACTTTTACCCATGAAGAAATGGAGATACAATCAGGGCACGTGACTTGACCAAAGCTATAGGTCAAACTGAGCGGCGATCCAAAAACTGACACAAGCCTTATTGATACGACCTTGCAAACAGTTACCAAGATCGCCCACGACAATGAAAAGGCAATAACAAACTCCGGGCAAATAAATGGGAAAAGAACAGCAGTGTCACATGTTCCGTTCTGCCCTGTCCTCACTTTCTGGGGGGGGGTAGGAAGTTGGAGGCATGGAAAGGACTGCTGAGCTAACTCACATTAAGGTTTTTTTTTCTCCTTTTTTTTGATTTTTAAGATTTTATTTATTTATTTGACAGACAGAGATCACAAGTAGGCAGAGAGGTAGGCAGAGAGAGAGGAAGGGAAGCAGGCTCCCTGCTGAGCAGAGAGCCTAATGCGGGACTCGATCCCAGGACCCTGGGATCATGACCTGAGCCGAAGGCAGAGGCTTTAACCCACTGAGCCACCCAGGTGCCCCTCACATTAAGTTTTGATCTGACAACTTATTGTCAAAACCAAGTGACATCAGCCCAACCTGGCATGCTCTGCTTCTCTTCTCCCGCCTTTAAACTGAGAGAAAAACTGTGTCTTAGTCCCAGATTTCAGGACCCTAATATTGAGAAACTCAACCCCACAGACAATTAAAATTCCAACCAGGGGTGCCCAGGTGGCTCAGTCAGTTAAGCATCTGACTTCAGCTCAGGGCATGATCCTGGGGTCCTGGAATGGAGCTCTGCATCAGGCTCCCTGCTCAGTGGGCAGTCTGGTTCTCCCTCTCCCTCTGCCTCCCCACTCATGCTCTCTCTTTCTCTCAAGTAAGTAAGTAAATAAATAAATTAAGTAAAATCTTAAAAAAATATCCAAACCAAAACCTAAGATTCCCTTCTCATACTCTACTGAAGTATCCCTCCTCATAAACGTGTAGGATAAAGCTTCCTTGCTTTCCCAGAGGCCCAGAGGGTGATGAAAACAGTTTTTGACAGCGCTATTTAACAGCAGCGCACCTGCGATCTAACATCTAAGGAGGCTATTGAAGCTGAGTTACCTTAATGTTCACAATATAGTACGTTATCAACTACTGAACATAAAAGGGGAGATATGCCCAAAGATTCCTTATGGATCCATCTGGAAACAGATCAATCCATTTGTTGCTGGGGGAGACGCCTCAGAGGACTCTGTTACGTGTCTAAAGTGGGAGAATTTTAGGAACACGACAAAGCACTCTACCTAGCAGAAGGAATGTCCTTTCATCACTCGGCTCTGCTCAGACCTCCTCTGGGCAGCCTTTAACGACCTGTCTTTCCCTACAACACGCACCTTGTGAGCACCTTAATCAAAGCATCTGTGGCCATGAATGGCAATGCACAGAGACTAAAGAGTCTGGAGGATTCTGACTGTATGTAATTCATCTTAAGATTTCCTTGCACGTAACACATAGTACTTGTCACTTGGCGGGCATGCAGAAATACTTCTTCAGCGGTTGAACCAAACTTACCTGATTGTCAGGGGGAAAAAAAGAAAGAAAACACATCGTAAAACCCAACAGAGCCGCAGGCTCATGCGGGCAGTCCTCTGATCTGTGCACATTGCAGATGTGTAATGGATGGGATTTCATCTAAAAGTTTCTTTTGACCTTCAAATGTTTCCCTAAACTTTAGTTACAACATCACTGTTATAATGATGTTTATGTTTAAAGCAAGAGGTTGTCCTCAAGGATTTGTTAAAAACAGAGTTTAGGAGATCATCAAGGCTCACGAAATTAAGAAGAAATGAAACCAGTGCTGCTGAGGATGAGCGAACTTTAAAGGACGGGTATCTTCCAGGTATTTCGCTACTTATCCTTCTTCCGAAGTGACCCTACTCCCTTTCAAACAGAATAATAAATTACTGGCTAAGTTGTTTTGAAACACCTAACTTTAATAAATGGTTTAGAATGATTTGCTGTATCAGAACGTACCTGTTTAAATACCTAAGTAATTTAATTACCTGCCTTCTGATTTTGTTGACCTATTAATTTCCCCCCCAAATTATTTCTCTAACAAAGAAAATACAAAGTGCAGCCCAGCAAGCACCTCTTTAAGTCATGTGAGGTTCAAACTACGGAGGGATTTCTTTCCCCCTTCATTCAACAACACTACATGGTCTCCTGAGAGTTGGAGTTTAACTTTATTTTCTGCATTCACAGGCTCTACATTTGTGGTCAGCACTTGTAAAGAAATGTCTTTTGATCACTTATGTCAAAGACATAAGGAAACCAAGTTACTGAAGGGAACATGAAAATATTTTCTTACAAAGGAGGTTGACTGGATCTCATATACCGACCATACCGCTAACAAAAAGAGGCTTAAAATGACATCATAGATGTATCTCAGTTGATGTGGAAGAAACTTGCAGACCCTTGGCAGCCTCCCTTTAAACAACACCCCCTTTCAACTCATTCAAAGCATTTTAATTTTCATTCTGTTTCAGGGGGGTGAGGAGGGGACCAGCCCCTACATTTGTGCTCACACAGTCATTTTTGTCCCAAGGCGTGCAACACAAGGCAAGGTTCCAAATATGCCTGAAATTCTAGAAGCACCAATGGGAACCTTGCCTGGTGAAAGCTTTTTTTTTTTTTTTTTTTTTAAGCCCCCATTCCCCAAGGCTTTTCCCAGCCCCCAAAGCCTGATAGGATTCAAAATGGGTCAGATAAGGAGGAAATGTACTTGACACAAGAATAGAGCTGCCAGATGAAATGCAGAACCCCCAGTTACATTTGAATTTCAAATAAACAATGAATACATTTTTAGGATAAGTGTGTAACCATGCAGTATATCCCATGCAATATTTGGAACACACTTATGCCAAAAAAAAAAAAAAAGTAGTTCATCTAAAATTCAAATGTAACTGGGTGTCCTGTATTTTAATTTTGCTAAGTCTATGACCTCAGACAAGAAGGAACTGAAAAAATGACTGTGGATAACTTAGAGAGTTTGCCATATATGGTGTCCTTAGAGTTAACTTCTTATGTTATGTAGTTAACTTTTTGTGTTTGATCATATAATATTTTTAAATCTTTTTTTTTCAAATGTGGCATTGGCACATAAGGTTAAAGGCACATTTGATTAGAAATAAGCACAAGTAAAATAATGCGATGTAATCATGTTACTTGAAACCAATGTTTGCCTTCACCTCAGACTCCTTTCCTTCCCAATTATAGTTCTTAAATTTAATGACTTGTTCTCTTTAAAATTAAAATCGACAGAATGATAATTCCTTCCCATTGACACTGTAATTGAGAACATTAAATTTCTCTTTGATAATTACTCAGATAATATATTTATAGTCACTATGGAATGCGGAACATTATAAACACTAAAACAAAAGAATGATGATATTTGGCATATAGATCATGCTCTTAATAGGCACAGATAACCGGTTAATTTTTGTGGATTGTGGGTTGGAACATTCTGCCTTTCCCTTTTTCAGGGGTGGCTTGCATCTGGCTAATGTCATGGTCACATATAAGGGAAGGGGTACAGAAGCTGAAGGAAGTCGGCAAAAATATTTCTGGAGAACTAAGTGATGGGGACAACATTAAGCGACCCTCACGGAGACCAGTAATGACAACAGTTTGTGTCCCTACCTCCAATGACACCATTAATCTCCCCGCAGTCCCCAGGAGGCCGGTGGGACCCCGCAGACAGCAGCTCCAGTCGGCCGACCACCCGCTCCAGCCTCTCCATCAGTGCCTGCATCTCTGCCATTCTAGAAAAACACAGGCGCAAACGGGAGTCCGTGTGAATGTCAGGGAGGATTAGCAAGCCGACGCCAGTAAACTTAACAGCAGCAAGAAGGAAAATAAAAATTGCTCGGGATGGCTTTAATTACCTAGACAGTATTTCTACACAGCAGGAAAACAGGTGAAATTCCAAAAAACATAGAACTTGGAACAAAAAACCCCCGCCAAGTATATTGATCTTATATTCAATTCAATGAAAATATTCTTATTATTCATTCAATTCAATGGCATTTATAAGCCCCATATGTAATGCACAAGAAATTCACTCCCTGTGCCATTAACAAGTGTCTGGTTGGATGCTTCCTGTGCTATGATACAATCTATGTCTAGCATATACTTAAAAGCCTGTGAACATGTATCTCACGGTTAATGTTGCCAACTTTTATCCTACTAAATGGTAGGAACATATTTTAACTACTTCCAGTGACTCTTTCTGTGCAAGTATAACTCTCCAGGGGATACTAAACCTACTGATAATTGTTTATTTACTCAATTACCTTCAGTCAAACAGCCCAGTGCGGAACTATGAGTTTATAAAATTACATCGTTTAGCAGGCAAATGGGTTTTTACCTCCAAGAGCTACCTGTTTTCTATATACCACTACCTTTAGCATTTCTGTTGCTGGATTATTTCAGATTACAATTATTTTGAAGGGTGGAGGTTTTAAATTAAAATATCAAGAATGTTTATTTCCTTGGACAAAATTTAGGTCCAGGGGCAGGGGGTGGTTTCTGGAGACAGGGAGCTTCAGTGACCCAGCAGTCTCAGTGGGGAGCACCTGGGTTTGACACTGAATAAGGGAACGGACACTGGATAAGAGTGGGGTTGGGTATCTATCCTTCCTACTTCCAAACACTCCTTCAAGAGCTACACTGAGTGTACACAGGTAGTACCTTGAAATTTTGTTTTAAAGATTTTATTTATTTCTTTGACAGAGATCACAAGTAGACAGAGAGGGAGGCAGGTGGTGGGGGAAGCAGGCTCCCTGCTGAGCAGAGAGCCCGATGCAGGGCTCAATGCCAGGACCCTGAGATCATGACCTGAGCCGAAATCAGAGGCTTAGCCCACTGAGCCACCCAGCTGCCCCAGTACCTTGAAATTTGTTGGCCCTATAACATAACGCTATGGAGGCGACCCCTGAGGAATGGAACCCAATTTAATTTGGCCGGGCTCATGAGATCCAATGTTGAGGTACCACAGCTCCCACTGTACACCTTGTAACTATTTTTGGCAAAATCAGTTTCCTGCCCCAGAGAGAATAAACCATGCCTCATCTTAATCAGTGTCTGTCGTTCTCACTCTTGCAAACTTTCCAAGCATCATCTTGAGCCAAGGAGGACTGGCATGCTCCCATATCAGAGACAGTGCTGCCCCAGAGGGTGCATAAATATTATCGCTCTAAGATGTGCAACATTTCTTATTTCTGCAAGGAACCAGGTAATGCATTTTCTTTTCTTTTTTGCATTTTGTATTTCACTAGTTTTGAGCTTAAACATAATGACTTGCCATGGCCATATTTAAAAACAAGGTTATATTCCTCAAAACACGTGGATAGCTCTGTTACTCTGCATCTAAATGTCAGACGGTCATCAGATACGGATGGGGGAGTTCACTGTCTATTTTGGAAGTCATCTCTAAAGCTGCCAGCAGCTATTCCTTCAAAATATGGGGCAGTATTCTCTGCACAGCTGAGATCAGCATCTAATCCCAAGGGGATTCAAAATTAGCAGTTTCTCATCTATTCTTTTCCTCTTAACGTCAGAACTTTTGATTCTATTGCAATTGAAGAAGAAAAAAAGGGAAGAAGAAATTTAATTGAGCCCTTTACGTAATCTTGCAAGGGAACTGGGTATCCTGTAGGTGGGTGAAGGCCATTTGAGAGATGATAAAAGCCCCTCAAATCTTTTAATAGTTGTCCATCTGTTCACAGTTATCTATGTTCCCTGTTACTCAACTTGCCAAATGTTACTGTCATAGACCTAGCCCATACTAGGGGGAAAAAATTTGTTTGCTTTGTTTGCGAACCTCCCGATGCCCCAACAGAGAGGCACCAACCACCTCCAGAGGCTCCCAGCGCCGTCTCGGAGGGCCTGTTACATTTCACACTTAGGACGACTGTCCCCGACTGTGGCTTAATCAGCCTCCCTGACAAGACTCCAACTCACACTATCTAATAGCACTCCATATGTTGAGAGACAACAGGAGTTAGTCCACAAACCGCAGGGCTGGGCTGATTGGTATGGAATGCAGTCTAAAAGCAAATCAGATGTCACTTCGTGTAAAATCACCACGGACTGTGGAGTCTGGTCACAGCCTCTTAAGAGACCAAAACACAGCTCATGCACGGAAGCTGTAAAGATACCTCTAGATTTAAAATTTGAGAACCGTTTCTAAGAGAAACAGAAGAATGTATCAATGAAAGAACGCTCCAGGATGTCGGAAACATACACGATAGCATTTCCCAGGGAGAAGGACGGGGCCCGAGATGGCTGTCCCCTCCTCTCCCAAAACACACGCACGTGCTTCTCCCCACATGCGCCCTCAGCTGCTATCCTGGCTCTCAAGAATGAAGAAAGAACAAGGCAGCAGATTCTCCACATTCTTCCCAGGCAGTTCCATTTGCCTTGGTTTTTCAAAGTAGATTGAGCCAAGTTTTCATGAAGAGGTGGGGGCCGGGAATTAAGAATTAGGCTGAGGAAAGGGACAGGGCAGGGGCTGGAGACAGTAAGGTCAGGGTAAGGAATGAGTCGAAGCCAGGCCCATGGACAGATGAGCTCAGACCAGGAAGCCAACGGAAGAGGGGGATACAAGAGAGCTGGACATAAGATGTTCTAAGAATCAGATGAGAAGCAGAGAGAAGCCAGACACACAGCTGGACAATCAAGAACTTAGGTCAAGGGCACCTGGAGGGTTCAGTTGGTTGAGTGTCTGACTTTGGGTTTCAGCTCAGGTCTTGATCTCAGGGCCATGAGATCGAGCCCTGTGTTGGGATCCATTGGAGCTCAGCAGGAAGTCTGCTTGGGATTCTCTCTCCCTCTTTCTCTGCTCTCCCCCTCCCTGCTCTCTGTCTCTCAAATAGATAACATTTTTTTAAAAGAGCCTAGGGGAGACGATGAGCCCCAACTTGGCCCCCACTGTCCAGTCCTCCTATTCAGGCAAAAGCCAACGCCAATCTGAGGACTCCTACAACCTCTGGCTTACAGCAGATAAACACAATCATCTGGTCAGGTGTGAGGGTATCTGGAAAGGAAAAAGGAGAGGAACACAAAAGTCCACAACTTTCTCTTCTGAATGATCTGTTGTTGGAAATTACACTTGACGTGAATCTCAATTCCTTGTTTTGTATTAATTTGGGAGTACTCTTTTTTGAGCTCCCTTAGAATAGGACGTGTAACTCATCTTACTTACCATTTTTTCCTCATTTGAATTCTCCCCTCCCTTTTCCCCTTTTAAAGTTTAACTTTTTAAACATGCACAGAATTTAAAGAATCACCAGTTCTACAAGGCTTATTACAAAAACACAACAGTCCCCCCGCTGCCCCCTTCCACTTTTGTAGTGAGACTCAACCGATCTCCAGTAGCTGAGCTATTGCTTTTAGTAATTACCTCTTATGTATGCAACATGCTCCTCTCTTTACGTCTTGTTTTTCTTCCGTTCTAGGCATTATTCACTGAGTTCCCACCAAAACCAAGAGGGTTCACATTCTGCTTGCCTAATCCCCACCATCACATGCGCGCATACTTCCCTGTGCCCCGACTATTGTGTCACAATGTCTGTGTGACCAATCATCGGTGTCAACACAATTATGACCATTCACAGCTGAGTCATGACGTCTCTTAAGGTCAGTCTCCATTTTTTGTTTTGTTTTGTTTTCACAACCTGCTTTCCTATAGCCATGTGGTTCAGCTTCTCTGTTTTCTACATACTTAATCCTGATTCACCTCTGAACACTTCCCCCAGTTGTGGAAATCTCCTTTTGAGCGGGCTGAACACATCTGGAATGCTATTAGGTCCTTCTTCTCAGAGGTTTTCTCTTCTGGAGAGTCACTCTGAGGGCTCGGGCGCTCTGTAGGCTCTGTGACCAGAGATCTGCTTATACCTTCCCCCATGAGGCATCTCCCCCTCTCTCTTATGTAGTATTGCCTGCTTTTTGGATTCTGTATCCTCCTATTTCTTGTACTTCCTTAACTGTCTTCTTAATTTCAGAGCACTGTCTTCTGAAAAAGTACATGAAAGCACAATTGTTTATTGGAGAACACGCAAGTTGGAAATTATCTTTATTTTTCCCTCACACCTGATTGATGGTTTGTAGAACTCCAGGCTGGAAGGCTTCCTCAGAATTTTCAAGAGGTTGCTCCACCAGGTTCTAGCTTCCTAGGTTACTGTGGACGGGTCTAAAGCCGTTCTGGTTTTCTGATTCTTCATCCTTTTGACACAACCTTTGTTTTCCCTTCTGGAGGGAGTTTCTGGGGTCTTTGTCCTCAGGGGTTTGGGCTTTCACAGCAAATATACCTTGTGGTTGACCAGATGTTTTTTGTCTTTTTTTAAAGATTTTTTATTTATCTATTTGACAGAGATCACAAGTAGGCAGAGAGGCAGGCAGAGAGAGGAAGGGAAACAGGCTCTCTGCTGAGCGGAAAGCCCTATGCGGGGCTCAATCCCAGGACCCTGGGATCACGACCCAAGCCGAAGGCAGAGGCTCTAACACACTGAGCCACGCAGGCGCCCCTGTTTTTTTGTTTTTTTAAGTAGGCTCCATGTGGAGTCCAATGTGGGGCCCAAACTCATGACCCTGAGATCAAGACCTGAGCTGAAATCAAGTCAGATGTTTAACCGACTGAGCCACCCAGATACCCCTCAAATGTTTTCTTTAAACATGATTTTCCAGAGGTGTGGGAAAGATAGGAAGATGGGCACTGCATATTGTACCTCTGGGTGAGTTTAAAAACTACATTTTGGGGTGGTTTTTTTTTTTTTTTTTTCAAATAAAGTAGTTAGGATTCTAAATATTTAAACAATTTAAACTCCTTTCACAGTAATGGCACACATTTACAAATATTTCATGCACTTCAGTAAGAACATAGCCGGTGAATTTTCTCTCATATATTGTCTTGGAAGGCTAAGGCGTTCTGGAGGCATTTTCCTAGGAGAAAAGATAGTTGTCATCATTTAAAAAATTATTTTTGCCTCCTTGGTCATTTTATAAGACCCATCCTTAAAGCATAGATATTCAGTTCCTGATACTAGTTTTATGTCCGGTGTTCTGTCAATAGGCAATGACTACTCTAACACAGTAAGAGATAGCATTCCTATTCTTTCCCACAGTAGTTTCCAGAAAGGGAGAATTCCCCACACTTGCAAACATTTTATAAGGTCTCAATCATTTTGCCCCCCTCCTTTTAAAGTAGACTTCACGCTCATCGTGGAGCCCAAACCCAAGACCCAGAGATCAAGACTTGAGGTGAGATCAAGAGCCAGATGCTTAACCAACTGAGCCACCCAGGTGCCCCCATTTAGTCCATTTTTAACCAGGGCTGTTCATAGGGGACCCTGGTTTTGGAATCACCAGCTGCAGGTCTTTGGGGAAGAGCTTAGTTTTGCTATGCTTTAGTTACTACCCGTCCATAGAGTTGCTAGGACATGGGTAGAAAGGCATACAAAGCCTGTCACATGGTCGGTGACAAACGTGTCAGCTACTGTTATGAAGTCATCCCATCTGCTTTGCTCTCAGTGGAAACAGATCTACAAACCACTAGATCAAGTCTTTGTTTATTTTAAATGCTGCGCAATCACCTAAAAGACTGGTCAACAGAGTTGTTAAATCATTAGGGTGTATACCTGAAGCTAACTATGCTTCAGTAAAAAATTAAAAAAAAAATAAGTAAAGTAAAATAACATAACATTAAAAAAAAAAAAAACCTGGCCAATGGAAATGACTAGCTAAAAATTTCAGGTATACCTTATAATTATACCCTTAAGATTTTTTTTTTCAGTGTTTCATTTTCCTCTGTTCCCAAACTTACTCTACCAAGGGTTTTTTGTTTGTTTGTTTGTTTTCCTGTTAGAAAGGGACAGAAACAAAGAGACACAGGGAGGGGCAGAGGAAGAGGGAGAGAGAATCGTAAGCAGGCTCCACGCCTAACTTGGAGCCGGACATGGGGCTTGATCTCACCACCCTAAGATCATGACCTGAGCTGAAATCAAAAGTCAGACACTTAACTGACTGAGCCACCCAAGTGCCCCTTCACTGAGATTTCTAACGTGTCATGATTTCTAATGCGTAATGGTTACTATAAAATGAAAACTTAGGGGCGCCTAGGTGGTTCGGATGGTTGAGTCGGCCTTAGGCTCAGGTCATGATCCTGGCGTCCTGGGGTCCAGCTGGGTATCAGGGTCCCTGCTCAGCGTGGAGCCTACTTCTCCTTCTTCTTACATCCCCTCCATCTTCCCTATGCTCCCGCCAAAATAAACCAGCAAAATCTTAAAATAAACAAAACAAAAATTGGGGTACGTAATCAGTAGTTTTGTAGTCACAAATATTCCCCCAAGCATTCAAAAATTCAGAAATAATCAACAGATCGTGTACCAGTTTTAGGCGCATTGCATAATGATCTGATGTATGGACCCTGCAGTCCTCCTCTACCCACCGGGATACAGTCCTCCACCCTCAGTGGAAGCCTGGAACCACAGATAGTGCCAAGCCTTATACATACCATGCTTTTTCCTAGAGGTACATACTTATGACCAAGTTTACTATATATCTGATATATATATCAGAGTATATATTTATCTCTGATATACATATCGGAGTAAGAGATTAAGAACAATAGCTAAGGGGCGCCTGGGTGGCTCAGTGGGTTAAAGCCTCTGCCTTCGGCTCAGGTCATGATCTCAGGGTCCTGGGATCGAGCCCCGCATCGGGCTCTCTGCTCCACGGGGAGCCTGCTTCCTCCTCTCTCTGCCTGCGTCTCTGCTTACTTGTGATTTCTCTCTGTCAAATAAATAAATAAAATCTTTAAAAAAATAAAAAGTGCTCATTTAAAAAAAAAGAACAATAGCTAATAATAAAATACAATAATAGCTAATAATAAATAGAACAATTACAACAATATACTGTACTATGATACAAGTTAGGTAACTATGACTTTTCTCTGTCTCATTAGGTCTTTCGGATGGTACCCACCCTCCTTCCTGTGACGACGCGAGGTGTCCAAGTGCCAGCACGATGAGATGAAGGGAGGTGAGTGATGCAGGCGCCGTGACGACAGCACGAGGTCACTGCAGACCTTGTAGCATCAGAAAGAGGATCACCTGCTTCCCCACCGCAACCGACAGCCGCAGGTGAGGGGTGGCCACTGTCCGCTGCACGATGGCCCCCACGAGAGGCTCAATGAACCCTCGACACACACAGGTACAAGTTTTTGTCTTGCAGTAAGAACTTTTGGCATCTCCTCTCTTAGCAACTTTCAAAAATACAACACTGGACTGTTAATCCCAATCACCCTGCTGTACGTGACACCCCCAGGACTTACTGATCCTATAACCGGAGCCCCCTACGCATTTTTATAATGACTCATTTGCTTTTACACCGTCCTCTGCTAAGGACACAAACCCAAACTCTGCAGAAGCATGTTTCGAAGACAACACTCCTTCATCCCTCATCCAGATCACCTTGTGCTCCGTGGTAAGGGGTCCGCTAAGACCCAGCTACTTCGTTATAAAAAGTTATAAAAAGCAATTCTCAAAGCTGCCTTGAAAACCGACTCCCCAGGGTATGGAGTACGTGGTGATAAGCCCAGAATAACGCCTCTTTGTCTGGGTCACATTCCCAGCATCCGTAAGACACCCAGCTCAATTAAAACACCGTCTCTCTCTCTGGGGCGCCTGGGTGGCTCAGGGGGTTAAAACTTCTGCCTTCAGTTCAGGTCATGATCTCAGGGTCCTGGGATCGAGCCCCGCATCGGGCTCTCTGCTCAGCGGGGAGCCTGCTTCCTCTTCTCTCTCTGCCTGCCTCTCTGCCTACTTGTGATCTCCGTCTGTCAAATAAATAAATAAAGTCTTTAAAAAAAACAAAAAACAAAAAACAGTCTCTGGCCATGCTTTCTGCTAGCACGTGCACACCATGCCTCCCAAGGAAACGAGTCTGAGCCCTTCACGGGCTGACATCTCACCTTTTACTCTTCCCGCATCGCCCGCAGAGTCCTGCCTGCTGCCATGTACACAGGGAATTCTATAAATATTTTTTGATTGACTAATTAATTGGCTACCACTCCCCGCCTTCCCTTGCCCGCCCACTCACTGGCATAATCCCAGATCAGGTGGCAAGCCAGATTTTCACAGGAGCAGTTTCCATTTTGAAGAAGACACTGGCTTAGTTTTCCCCACTGAACACCACAGTGGCTTCCTCCCATGGTTCACACGAGCGCCCCTGTTCTCTGGAATGTGAACCCTGCGTTTTCCATTAGCACCTGTTTTCTTCAGGGCTTCAGGAATGTTTAAAAGTCCACATTGTCGGGGCGCCTGGGTGGCTCAGTGGGTTCAGCCGCTGCCTTCAGCTTGGGTCATGATCTCAGGGTCCTGGGATCGAGCCCCACATCGGGCTCTCTGCTCAGCAGGGAGCCTGCTTCCTCCTCTCTCTCTCTCTCTCTGCCTGCCTCTCTGCCTACTTGTGATCTCTGTCAAATAAATAAATAAAATCTTAAAAAAAAAAAAAAAGTCCACATTGTCCGAAGGGTTTTGTAAATGCCTCACAGCAAGTTCATAAAACAAGCAGGGGAGAACCCTACTATGATAATATTTTCATGTTCACAATGGCTGTGTTTTCCAGGTTCTAGCTTGCTGGTTGAGGTCAACCTCACTAGGCTGAAGGTACAGAAATAACTGTGGTGAGCGTTTCTCCTCAGACTCTATAAGGGAGACCTAGATCCAAGGGCTTCCAAAGATCATGAGTCTAAGCTTAAACAGAAAGTGGACTTGGACTGACAGGAGGAGATGACTTTTTAACCTTCTCCTATGTTGAGACTGGGCTGCTGGTTATATGTGAGCTCTCCCGAGCCAGTAAAGTCACAATGGATTACTTTCTCTATAAATCCGCCCAGATTAAAAAAATACATATATTTGTTGAACCACCATCAAACCAGGCTGCCCTAGGTGTTAATTTCTCTTTATCATGAGTGTAACAATGACCTTCTTTCCTTTCTCCAGAAGCTCCCAATCACTGGGAGAAGAATTGTGTGGTTAACCATCATGTAACCACGGGATAATAGTTACGCGTAGAAGGAAAAAGCCATGGTCTTCCCTCCTTCATTCATTGATTGGCTCACTCAATATGCTGGTTTCGTTCAGTTAGTTCCCACTATCTGCCAAACACAAGGGGCATGGGTAGAAAATAAAGTGGCATCAAAATGCAATTCTTGCCCAGCTGCCTTGCGATGGGGCGGCAGTAGACCTTGCTCAGTCAAGCTGGGGAATTGTTTTTCTAAGAAGATATGTTCGTGTTGCCAAGATGCCTGCCTTTATATTTTTGCTTACTCTCCTACTGGGCATTCTTGGAGCCAGTTTCTCACCAAACAGGAAAAAAAAAAAAAAAAAAAAAAAAAAGCCATCATTTTCTCTTCATTGCTAAGAAGTTTCAAGAGTCTCTGAATTTTGAAACAGTAAAACCAGAATAGGAAAGATCAGAGAGTTACATAAATAAAAGAACACCTTAAATGTTTCACAGAACTGGAGAAAACACAAGATCCTGAATGGCTAATGGATTCCTCCAAAACCTCTAATAAAGTTCCAGTGCAGAGAAAAAAAGCAAAGTGTCTTCTGCTGGACTTGGGAAAGGACCTCACCCCAGCCCCCTCCATCTCAGCGGATTCCAAAGACCCACTCACAGAGACAAGCCATGCCTCCCCAAACATGCCCCCCCCCCACCGTGCTGTTCCCAACTGCCTCGGGGTCCTTCCCAACACTGCTGCACCAATACTCTGCAACTCAACTCCTTCGCGAGGCCACCCACGGTCTCATAGGTCAGGGGTAACCTCTCTTCACCACCTGCCATTCACTTCCTGTCATCACAACCAAATCCAGAGTGGGGCAGAGAAGGGCAAAACCACCACGTGTAGAAAGGACCTCCCCTTTCCATTTGTCCTCTCTGCTCTGGTGGTCTCACTTCTCAGGAGGGTCCCTGATCAGTCTTGTGATAGAAATATCTTTCCTCTAAGTTGGAATCTCTGAAGATTAGGGGCAAGAACTCATAGCTTGATCTCGTGGAAAAAGTATTTTGGCATCAGAGGTCCTTGATTTCAGATTCCAGCCCCTTAACTGGCAGCTTCCATAACTCCGGGCAGACGTCTTAACCCATGTGAGTCTCAATGTATTCATGTCTAATATATGAATTCCTTCCTTCTTCTTCATTGACCAGTTTAAGAGAATTGTATGCAAATGTGTTTTTGAGATGTGTCCCGTGCTGGCTGCTGGAGCTACACAGACGGAGAAGACACGGATTCCTCAGGGGGTCATGATCTCCTTCAGGAACGGACGGTTTGGCTGCTGGGGACAGTCCAGCACTCCAGGATGCCAGGCAGCAGGGAACGGGGCCATCTCGGCAGGAAAGAGCCCAGCGGGAACCGAGGCCATGGGGGAGGTCTAAGTATATCTTGAAGGCTGGCTCTGCGCCCTGACTTGGGGTGGTGCTGTTTACGGGTAAGGACAGAGCCATAAAATGCTAGAGTCTGAACACTGAGTGGGACCAGGACAGATCCCTATTTCATTCTCCTATCATGAAATGTGAACTACTCTCTTAGCGAAATGTGAGGCAAAGACCCTTCACTGAAGAGAAGTTCCCTCCTCAGCTCACTCCAGGCCCTTTCTAAGCTCCTGTGGTGCTGGGCAAACAAACGGGTGCTGCCCGTTTGCTCTTGCTTTAGGCCACGGAGCAAGTGTAGTTCAAAAAGGTGTTTCTAGGAGGACTTCAAGGGCCATATTGTGGCACTGGGAAAAGAGGAACCTTAGAGACCCCACTAGACTACCACAGCCTGGGAAGGGTTTCTAGGGACCTTCCGTCCCTCCGTAAAACAAAATGAATTGCTCTCCCTGTGCTCAGTTGTAAGAACTCTTACAACTCAGAAATAAGACAAAAACTCCAACTTAAAAATGGTCAAAATATTTGAATAGACATTTTTCCAAAGAAAACAGGCACACAGCCAGCCAGCAGTGTAAGTGAACACGGTCGACATCAAGAGCCATCAGGGAAATGCAAACCAAACCCACAATGAGATACCACTTTGCACCCGCTAGGATGGCTGTGACCAGGAAGACAGATGATAACAAGTGCCAGTAAGGATGCGGGCAAATCTGAACCTTCCTACACCTCCAGGGGGAATGCAAAATGGTGCAGCAGCTATCAAAACGGTTTGGAAGTTTCTTCAAGAGTCAAGTATCCATTTGCTATAAGACCCAGCCATTGCACTCGTTGTTAGTGACTCAAGAGCAGTGAAAACGTATGTCCACACGCACAAAGACTTGCACACCAATGTTCGTGGCATCATCACTCGTAATAGCGAAACATGAAAGGAAACAGCCCATCAGATGACAGACAGATAAAAAAATGTAGCCACACACCAGAGTATCATTTAGCAAGAAAAAGGAAAGAAGTACTTGCACATTCTACAATAGGGATGAACACTGAAACATTATGCTAAGTCAAAAAGCCAGACATGGAAGAGCAGATATTCCACTTATATGAATATCCAGAATTCAATTCCACTTATATGAATATCCAGAAAAGGCAAATGTCTAGAGACTGAATGAAGATTAGCAGTTGCCTAAGCTGGGGATGGGAACGGGAAGTGAGTACCAACAGGCACAAAATCTCTATGTGACGTGACGGAAAGGACTTAAGACCGGATCATGGTGGCAGGTGCGCAATGCTGGGAATACACTAATAACGCTGAATTGTGCACTTAAAATGGGTGAATTTTATGCAAAATTGTACCTCGATAAAGCTTTCAAAAACAAACAAGTACAATGGAACCAAGCAAGTTCAAACCAACAAGTACAACTGAATCATGCAGAGGTTAGGGGCACCAACACCTCCGTGCTATCAAAAATCTGCATATACCTTTTGAGTCCCCCCCAAAATTTCACTACTAATAGCCCACTACCAACTGGAAGCCTTATGAATAACATACACAGTCGATGAACTTATATTTTGTATGCTATCTGCATTATATACTGTATTCTTACAATAATGTAAGCTAGAGAAAAGAAAACCTTAAAAAAAACTGTGAAGAGGGGCACCTGGGTGGTTCAGTGGGTTAAGCCTCTACCTTCGGCTCAGGTCATGATCTCAGGGTCCTGGGATAGAACCCCACATTGCTCTCTGCTCAGCAGGCAGACTGCTTCCCCCCTCCCCAACCCCTGCCTCCTGCTCTGCCTACTCGTGGTATCTCTCTCTCTCTGTCAAAGAAATAAAATTTTAAAAAGAAAAGAAAAGAAAAAACCGTGAAGAGAAATACAGTCACAGCAGTGTAGGTATTTATTTAAAAAAATCTTCACCAAGTGGCCCTGCAAGGTTCAAACTATGCCATTCAAGGGTCAGGGGCACTGCTCCTCTTTACAAAGATATAGCTGAAAACCAGTTAAATCTGAATGACTTTGCTGCTCTCATCTCCCAGAGAAGACCTAGGTGGCAATGAACCTTAACCAAAGACTGCTCCGAGAGGCCACAGCTAGGGGCCATGACAGGGGGCAAAGGAGAACAGTGGTTTCACTGCCTCAGAATCACGGGGGAGGGGGCACCTGGGTGGCTCAGTCGTTAAGCGGCCTTCAGCTCAGGTCATGGCTCCAGGGTCCTGGGATCGAGGCCCGCATCAGGCTCCCTGCTCAGCCGGAAGCCTGTTCTTCCCTCTCCCACTCCCCCTGCTTGTGTTCCTTCTCTCGCTGTGTCTCTCTCTGTCTAATAAATAAATAAAATCTTTAAAAAAAAAAATCACCAAGGAGAAGCAGTGGGGGTGGGGGGGGCGGCGCAGAGAGTGCTTCAAAATGCAGGTTGCTGGGCCCCGCGCTCAGCAATCCTAACTCAGCTGTTCCGGGTACTCCCAGCAATCCGCATTTCTCAGAAGCACACTTCAGAGTAAAAGGAGCCGCACGCTGAAAAATCCTGTAATAGAAGCGCAGAGGAATGCTGCGGGAGCATATGTGCACGGGGTTGGGGTAGAGAAGGGCGGGTACTCACGTGAGCCCCGGGAAGTCAGGAAGCTCTTAATGTTCAGTTAGGCGCTAAGCTGAATCTCAGAGGATGAGGAGGCATTACTGCCTTCTCAACGCATAGTTCGGAAGAAGAGAGGTAAGTGAGGGTAAAAGCATCTCTGGGCTGATGCACGTGCCAAGGCACTGAGGCCTTACAGCTAGAAAACATCTCCGGAGCACTCACTCTGTGCCAGAAGGTAAGAGCACAGGGGAAAAGAGCACAGGGGAAAACCCAGGATGGACGGTAGCTGGCCAGAGCAGCGGATGCGGCTGAGGGGAGATGTGGGAACTCACTACAAGGTGGCAGTGGACTGGAGAAGGTCAGACCAGGTCTGGGGTGCCGGAGATCTGAGACAGCGCCACGCGCATCAGCAGGGCGGGGAGGGGAAGAGAGAAGGCACGATGTCTTGGCTGCCTTCCCTCCGGGTCCGGTGGTGCAGGCGCTAACCCAGAGAAGGCTTGCAGGTGGCCGGCTAAGGGGAGGACCTCAGTTTTCGACACCGAGTTCCAAGTGCCTACCGGGCTGACAGCTGGTGGCTGCAAGTAGGGAAAGGGAAAGCCCAGAGGGGCTTCTGGGATGGAATTATAAGTTTTACCTTACCTAATAATAACAACTGCCACGGGAGTTTTGGAGAGCTCGGAGGAGATGATGAAGGGGAGCTTTGAGAACTAGAAAATGATGCCTGAGTGTCACTGTTATAATTTATCTCTGAACGTGCCCCAGCACCCCTCACAGGGATGTGTTCATGATTGCACAGGTCAGCGCATCTCCGATCCCCCAAACACGGCGACCAAGGACATTTGCGCACCACAGTTCTAAGGGGAGGCCACAGGGCATCTCAACGGCGGGGACACTAGTGACAGGAAGCAGAAAAGGGACTCGCATCTTATATGGTCAGTTATTTCTCACCACCTGACAAAAACTCCCTCACTCCTGAAACCCCGTCGTTTCGGTGTTAAGAATACCTTGTCTCTCAGGAATAACGAAGGCAAGAAGGTTTGCTGAAACTCCTTCTGATCTCAAAACTTTCTAGCCTTCACTGGGAGATTTATAGATGGTCAAAGAGCAGATTCGGCAGCTCTCTTAAAAGGAAAACCCCCAAGGACCAGTTCTCAAGAAAAGGGCCAGTTTTGTGCGTGGACATTTGTAACAAATGTGAACATGATGGTTTGACTTGGAACAGCCCAGTGATGGACTTGGCCCCAGGCCCCTTCCGCTTCTTCATGAGTCTCCAGCCCCAGGACTACTTCCATTCTTGACTTTGATTTATTACTTGTAACAAAATTGGTGTTTTCAAATAGAGCGGTGGACCACCAAAAGATTGCAGGTTCTTTTTTTTTTTTTTCCTCTTTGGACTAGGAAGCCCAAAGTAAAGGGGATACAAAGAGAACGGTGGGGTGTGGGGTCATGGGGAAAGGGGCCACAGGAAAGCATCAAAAGGAGGAGGGAGCTACCAGTGTGGGTCAAGAGGGAATCACCCACTCCAGCCTCTCTCTAGATGGCGTTCAAAACTCAAGAAGCAAAAAAAAAAAAAAACAAAAAAAAACAAAACAAAACTCAAGAAGCAACTTCCAGACTCAGACAAATGACAGTTGGGTGAACCGAGGAAAGTAATCAAAACTGGAAAAGGAGACTTATTTGGGAATGTGTTCCTGGGTGTTTTTTTTTTCTCTTTTCTCCCCAGGGTTGACCCAAAGTTGGAACTATGCAGGGGGTTCAGGCAACCAAATCTCTGAGAGAACCCTCCTCTTTTTGGCCAGAAGACCTGGAAAGGAGACTCTGTAATGGAAAAATGAACAGAAAGTCCAGGGGGTTGTGGGGGACGGTGGGGGGGGGGGTCCATTTTCCTCTCCCAAGTGTAGCTGTAGGCACAGAGCTGCTCCTCAGACCAGCAGCAAAATAAGCACCTGAAAGCTTCTCCCGAGTTGCTACGTGGGGGGCAGGGGAAAGAGGTCCCTGTGGTCCAGGGTACAGGGAGAATCCCTATGAGCGGTTTCCCCATCCTTTCTTCTCACTGCTCAACCCTGAGGATGGCCCTAGTCTTAGGGGACTAGACCACAGCAGTATGAGCAGCTAAAACTACCAGAGAAACCCAGTCTTTCTGGCTAGAAGCCCAGGTAGGGGGAAGGTCTCTTAGGGGCAGGACCCAGTGAGAGGAATCCCAGAGAAGACAGAGCCGGAGAAGGAGATCCCTTTCTTCTGTGCAAGAGGCAGCACAAGCCCCAGTCTCGCTCGGAGCTGCGCACGTGTGGGACGGATCCAGAGGCTTTGAGATCTGAGCTGTGGGAGAACCCACTGCTCAAGCCCAGACTAAACCCTAAAAAGTACTTCCATGCGACCCAAAGCAGCACAGCAAAACTGCACTGATGCTGGAACCATTGCCCACAGAACGCAAGCTAGAACTGGGCTGACTGCCTGGTAAACAAAAGAAAACAAACCCACAAACAAACAAACAAAATATATAGATATGCATTTCAAAATGACTCAGAGTCTCACAATGCAATGCCCCAAATGCCCAGAGTCCAACCCAAAAATATTTGGCATGCAAGGGACTGGGAAAACGTGTTCAATTCTCAAGAGAAAATACGGTCCATTGATGGCAACCCCCGCCCCCACCAGTGACACAGATGTTGGAATTACTAGGTAGATTTCTTTTTTTTTTTAATGGTTTGTTTGTTTGTTTTTTAAGATTTTCTTTATTTATTTGACAGACAGAGATCACAAGTAGGCAGAGAGGCAGGCAGAGAGAAGAAGCAAGCTCCCCACTGAGCAGAGAGCCCGATGTGAGGCTCAATCCCAGGACCCTGGGATCATGACCTGAGCTGAAGGCAGAGGCTTTAACCCACTGAGCCACCCAGGTGCCCCACCAGATAGATTTCTAGGACCTGTTTTAACTGTGCCTTGGGAGATAAAGGCAAACACCCTTAAAATGAATGGAACGACAGACATTCTCAACAGAGGCAGAGATCCTATAAAAAAGAAATAAGTGAGTATTTTAGAGCTGAAAAATACAATGCAAAACAATGCATGGATGAACCCAACAGCAGGATGGCAACTGCCCTGGGAAGTCACTGTGTACTTGGTGGTAGCGATATTTGATCTAAGAACAGACAGAAAAGGAACTGAAGGAAAAAATGAACAGAGCTTCAGAGGTCTGTGGGGGTGATATTAAATAATCTCACTATATATATATATATATGATATTTTATATATCCTATATATTACATATATATAATATTATAATTAAATATGGTGTCCTTGGGATCCCAGGCGAGGACAAAGAGATTGAGATGGGAAATATACCCAAGAAATAATGAGCAAACATTTCCCAAACTTGGTGAAAGCCACACGTTGACAGATCCAAACAATACGATCTGTCTGGTTATTAAACACAGGCACATCATTGACACTGAGGGCCTCCAAAGGGGAGATCAAGAAAGACCAGTAAAGTGAAGACGTAACTGCTTAAAAAGAAAGAAAACCTGAGGGGCTATCCATCATTCCCTTTTGAGAGGTGTCACAAGCATCAAGACCTTTCACTCTGAAATGTCTTCCCTGAATCTAGCAGAACCAGGAGTCCCTAGAACTCTGTCAGTCAGCAAATTGTTTCCTTTACCAACACTGAATGTGCAGAAAGGTTTGCCATATTACTGACCCCTTGATTTTTGGTCTGAAAACAGAGGAAGGATAGGTTATAAAAGGGATTTTCAAATTTTCACTAGTAAATATCCAGAAAGCATTTTTGTAAAACCCTCCTGCCCATTTCTAGATTGACATGTAAAAAATGTCACCAAAATGTGAATGGCTGCAAAGAATGTAACCTTTAGCATTGTTACCACTGATGCATAAAAATAAAATTATTTCTCATTCTCAGCCACTGAAATTCACACTCACTGCAAAAAAAAAAATACTGGAACAGGCTGCTTTTTGACAATCACAAATTTTGCATAATTACATTTTCTCCTCAAACTTATATTTCCATTCTTCTTGCCCTGTAGAAATGTATCCCAGTATTATTTATTTTATGCCTTAATGTCTTTTATTCATTATTCTATCATACTTTTCTGCAGCAAAACTATGTTTATAAACTTCAATTTAAATTCAAAGTCAAGGGGTACCTGGGTGGTTCAGTGGGTTAAACCTCTGCCTTCAGCTCAGGTCATGATCTCAGGGTCCTGGGATCAAGCCCCACATAGGGCTCTGCAGGGAGCCTGCTTCCCCCTATCTCTCTGCCTGCTGCTCTGCCTACTTGTGATCTCTCTCTGTGTCAAATAAATAAAATCTTTAAATTCAATGGCAAAAGAAAAAAGCTCTTCTGATTGCTACCATCATAACTCTGAATGCTACTTATCTAGACAACACACATATTACAAATGGTGACAAATAATTACTAAATGTACGTAAAAAGTAATTTTTATTGGAAAACCCTCTCTCTCGAGCACTTTCATTTTTCAGTGTTTTTTTTTCATGCATCTGTGGATGAATAAATTTATTACCAGAATGAGTCAAGGTTGAACATCAATTTCTCAATTTTTGTTTTTATCAAAGTAAATGCTGGGAAACTATGTTCACATAAATGAGAAGATGGGTAGGGGTGACATTTTGTCATAGAAATGTCACTCCGTTCTTTGAACTCCTGAGTGTACTAACATCACACGGTGAAGAAATATCAAAAATTATTTGAGTCACCAGAGTACGGAAAAGCCAGGAGGACTGATGAGTGAGCTTCCTCCCCACTCATCCCTCTGCCTTTTCTCAGCCCGTCACTGTCTTGGACGAGGGCCAGTTACAACTCTGCAGACATAGCAGTTAACTTGTAGAAAACTGATGGGAAAGCAGGTAATTATTGTCTATAAGCACATAAAGAGTTTTGCCTTGTGAAGGTTGGACTGACTTCCTTCTCCCACCGCGGAAGAAGCCGGTTTAACACCAATTAAGCAAATTCATTTCAACCTTCCCATCAATGATCTCCTTTGAACTGACTACAGACCTTTCCAGCTCTCTCATTTTTTAGTATGTTTAAAAATGTTCATTTTGGGGCTCCTGGGTGGCTCAGTCAGTTAAGTGTCTGCCTTGGCTCAGGTCATGATCCCAGGGTCCTGGGATCCAGCCCCTTGCACACGGGCTCCCCACTCAGCAGGGAGTCTGCTTCTCCCTCTCCTTCGGCCCCCACCCGTTCCTTGTGCATACTCTCTCTCTCTCTCAAATAAATAAAATCTTTCAAAAAAGTTCATTTTTCATTTGTATGAGAGTCCTGATTTCATGCTTTTCTAAATTTGTCCTTTAATATCGGTTTACAATTTGATTAGATCGATCTTCAATATGTGTGTGTGTGTGTGTGTGTGTGTGTGTGTGTGTCTTTGGTTTTTGTTTGTTTGTTTTAATTATTTTCATTAACATATACTGTATTATTTGCCCCAGGGGTATAGGTCTGTGAATCATCAGGCTTACACGTTTCACAGCACTCAGCATAGCACAGACCCTCCAGAGATTTAGAAAACACATGATTTGCGATGTTGGGCGTTGGAATCATTCACTTTCACTCCCCTAAGGCTGAGATTCTGAAATGTCCCCCTTTTCTTCCTTCCCCACTCCCTAGATGACACCCTTGGATAGTGGAGTTTAGTAAAAAACAGGTTAGAAATAGGACTTCCTAGTCAAATGAATTAGGAAGATGGATTAGAGATACAGGATTTTCTTGGGCAGAATGCGAGAAAGGTGCTTATGGAAAAGAAGGCGGGAGACAGAAGCTCATCTCTGGGGCAGGCCGGCTCTCAAGAAGACTCCTCTGGAAAAAGGACACAGGGAAGAGGAGGACTTGAAAATTTACTTTCTCAAAACACTTGTGTGCGGGTACCTCGGGGAAAGTCTCTAAATACAGTTCATGTACACAGTTTGAAGACTTTTGGCCTAAAGAAGCACAATACTGAGCCCCACCCCTAATGCCAGCCCCACCTAGACTCATGGGCATGAGAAAACCTCTTTTTCCAAGTTGTCAGTGGCTGGAGAACTTTCATTAGATAATCGTCCACCTTCCACGCAGACGAGACACTGAGGGAAGGACGAAGGGAGAGACTCTTCTGAAGTAGAACAGAAGAAAGGGAGCCGGAGGGCCGTCCACAGAGGGAACTTTGAACAGGGGAGCGTACCATGAGAGCACCGAGAGACAAAGAAGCGAAATGGAAATGAACGGGGAATCCAAATCACAACTTTAAGGATTTTGGCTCAACACTTGTGAACCTGCATGGGACCCCTGACGATCTCCAGCCACAGCTTCCAGCATGCTAGAAGATGATACCAGGAGAAACTGTGCGTGGTCAGCCGAAAGCCAAGCTACCAACTGGATGGAGTCTTCTTCCAGCAACCTACTCGCCACCTGACGCTGGATGGGAGTGAGCACAGGCCCCAAATAGTGTTCAGTGGATGAAAAGACCACCCTCCTATCTCACCAGCCCCCTACCTACACGCTCCGGGCTTCTAAACTGAGGATACACAGAATGGACAGCCTCCACGACACATCAGACTGTAATCAGACAGAAATATGCTCTCGCCACTACAAAGCCTATTGCCCCTGATTCTGGAAAAATTCAATCCGCTAGTTGTCTTACCGTGGTCCATTTTGACTGCTTCTTATTGTTTTAAAATACTCAATTTATCTCATAAAAATCCAGAGACTCTGAGGTGCCTGGGTGGCTCAGTGGGTTAAAGCCTCAGCCTTTGGCTCAGGTCATGATCCCAGGGTCCCCGAATCGGGCTCTCTGCTCAGCAGGAAGCCTGTTTCCCCCTCTCCCTCTGACTGCCTCTCTGCCTACTTGTGATCTCTCTGTAAGATAAATAAATAAAATCTTTAAAAAAACAAAATCCAGAGACTCTGAACACCTGGGTCGCACAGTCAGGTTAAGCGTCTGACTCTTGGTTTCGGCCCAGGTCATGACCTCAGGGTCATGAGACTGAGCCCCACGTCAGGCTCCAGGTTGAGCACGGAGTCTGCTAGAGTTTCTCTCTCCCTCTCACTCTGTCCCTCCTTGTGCTCATCTATGTGCTACTATGTTTGTCTCAGCCGTCTCCAGCATCTAGCTTCTCCAGGGACCACCTGCCTCTTTAAAACTACATGGAGATCACCTAGCTTCAATCTCCAGACTCCCAGAACTCTCCTGTTCCTCTCTTTTTTTTTTTAAAGATTTTACTTATTTATTTGAGAGAGAGAGAACACGAGAAGGGGGGAGGGGCAGAGGGAGACACAAACTCTCTGCTGAGCAGCGAACCCAACGTGGGACTTGATCTGGGGGCCCTGAGATCATGACCTGAGCCGAAGGCAGACACTTAGCCAACTGAACCACCCAGGTGCCCCTCTCCTGCTCTTTAATACCCTATCAAAACTCGAGTGATTTTGGATCAGACTTGTATATTGTAGAATGGCCTTTAAATTCTGAGAAGCTGGGGACTATGGGAACTTCAAGTTACCTAATTTATCCTCTCATTAGATAGATGTGAGTTTCTATCTTGGGACTACTGGACCTCCTTCACTCGGTTAAGTGGTCAATGAGAAGTTAGGATGATTAGATGTCTAACTGATGAGATGGGTCAGGTGAAATTATTATTACTAATCCATAATAATCAGAAGTTCTTCCTCTGGTTTTAGAACACTTGCTATGTCAATTCCTACACAAGGCTGTATCCTGCAGTCAAATGCTCTACCCCTGGGCTATACCCCCACAAGGCTGTATCCTGAAAAGGAAACTGTCCTCTTTACATAACTGCTCAGTAGAAGAAGATGTTTTCCATAAGTGAGAAAAGTTCTACTTAGGAAAAACAAAACAACATAAAATTCCCCTGATATAAAAGCTCATGTGAAAAGATAAATATTGCGTGATTTCACAGACATGAGGCACTGAGAACAGGCAAATCCCTAGAGAAAGAAAGTGGAATGGTGGTTACTAGGGGCTGGAAAGGGAGGAATGGGGGTTATCATTTGAAGGGAGCAGAATTTCAGTCTGAGGTGATTAAAAAGTTCTGGAGACGGACGGTGGTGACAGTCACACAACTTTGTGAATGTACTCAATGCTGCTGAATTGTACACTTAAAAATGATACAAACGGTACATTTTAAGTTGTTTACTTTACCATAATTAAAACAGGAAAAGAAAACCCTAGAAAAATCCCTTATAATGGCCTGCTCTGACCTGCTTCCTCTCTTCCTAAGTAAAAGTAGAAATAGCCAGGATGAAATCCAAAAGCTCACAGCCCGAGTCGGGGCAGGCTTCGAAAGTGCCCAGGGCTAACATGCCAGGTTTCCAATTGGCTCCTTGTTACTAGAATAACCAAACTAAGTCATGTCAGAAATACTGGCCTGCCCGGCAGGGATACACATACAAGGAAAATGTTAGTAAGGTTTAGAAACCACTTAGGACCTTGCTGAAAGTCTTGTCCCTCTGACTTAATAAAATTGCTCTCTGTCCCATCCTAAATCCAAGTGATAAAAGGGAATGAAGATGCTCGTGGGGTATGGGGTCCTGCTGTGAAATTAGCTGTACAGTTTCAGACCCACACTTTTCCACACTTCTTGGGATATCACATAATAGATATTGCTATTAGAATCTAAATGGAACAAGAAACTAGGATCCCAGTTCTTTTCACTTCGTTTGGGGGAATGAGGAAGATGGAGACATACCATTAAGGTACAAGTCAGAAGAAGAATCAACTTCTTCTCTTCTTTTTGTCATTAAAATATATGATATAGTCACATTCACACAGAAGAGCTCCTGCACATCTGTGCCAAGACACAGAGAAAAAGTCTTCACAGCAATGCACTTTGCAAAACATGGGAACTATCCCAAATGCTCGCCAGTAAGAGAATGGATAAATGACTTGTGGAATGTTTGCCAACAAGGGCTACGTAGCTACCTGCAGCAATACGGACAATTCTTAAAAGCTTAAGGTTGAATTTTTTTCTAAGTGAGAATATATACACCCCTTTCATAAGTCAAACACCAAGAAAACCTAAACAGCCCATTGTTCAGGAATACATACATATGTCATAAAGCAGTTTTACAATAAAACTAGGGATTAATTGACACAAAATTCAGGGTTGGAGGGACCTGGGGAATGGCACAGGAGAGGAGCGCGAAGACGCAACAGGACAGGTAACAATATAGAAGGTTTTTGTTTTGCCTACTTTCTGTTTGTTCTCTTTAACAGCTTTACTGAGATGTAACACATAGGAGACAATTCACCCATTTGAAGTGTACAGTTCATTGATATGTGTAATCATCACCACAGTCAATCTTAGAACATTTTCATCAGCTCAAAGGAAAACCCTGTAGCCTGTAACTATCACCACCACTAATTTACTTCCTGTCTCCATAGATTGCCCTGTTCTGGACATTTTCATAGGAACAGAGTTAAACAAACTGTGGTCTTTTGTGACTCGCTTCTTTCACTTAGAATATATTTTTTTAAAGATTTATTTATTTATTTGACAGAGATCACAATAGGCAGAGAGGCAGGCAGAGAGAGAGAGGGAGGAAGCAGACTCCCCACCGAGCAGAGAGCCCGATGTGGGGCTCGATCCCAGGACCCTGGGATCATGACCTGAGCCGAAGGCAGAGGCTTAACCCACGGAGCCACCCAGGTGATCCTCACTTCCTTCTATGGCTACTATCCCACTCCGTGGGTAGACCACATTGTATACATTCATTCATCAGTCGACGGACATTTTTAGCTTTTAGTTATTATGAACGGTGCTGGCATAAATATTTGTGCATAGGATTTTGTGCACACATAGACTTTCATTTCTCTTGGATGTATATACCGCGAAGTGAAATTGCTCTATAATATGGTAATTCAGCTGAACTTTCGAGGAACTGCCAAACTGTTTTCCAAAGCAGCTGCACCATTTGACATTCCACCATCAATGAGTAAAAGAGTTCCAGTTCCTCCACATCCTCACCCACACTTACCAGCTGATTTTTTTATTCTAGCCATCCTATTGGGTATGAAATGGTATCTCAGTGCGATTTGGTTTGTACTTCTCTGATGAATAATAATGTTGAGCATCTTTTCCTTACTTACTGGCTATCTGTTTATCTTCTTTGGAGAAATGTCTATCCAGATCCTTTGACAATTTTTATATCGGTTATTTATCTTTTTATTACTGAACTGTAAGAGCTCGCTACATATTTTGGATGCAAGCCCTTTATCAGATTCATAATTCTAAAATATTTCCTACTACTCTGTAGGTTATCTTTTCACAAATATCTAGCTCTTAAACCCTAGTTTTTAATGAGGTAATGGTGGCCATTTGAACACAATGGTTATAGCTTATATATGCTTAGCCTGTTATTTTTATGTATAAAATATTATGTAACTAATAAAAAAATAGAACTTCACATACGAAGATGTCTGTTAGGAAATATTCAAGACAACATGAAACACTCTAATACCCAAATTAGTTAATGCTATTTTTGAAGGTATGTAAAAACTCCTGGGTATGACTCAGGCACTCAAATAATCTGGCCCATGAATCCCTTCAAAAGCTCTTCCTCAAACTATCACTAGGCTCGTGGAAGTAGCAAAGTCCTACCAACAGAATGAACCTGCCTCAATTTCCTCCTGTCTTTATGCCTCCCCTTCCTCTCTCAAGCTAAGAATTATTTTTACATGTTTAAATGCCTGAAAAAAAAAATAAGACTATTTCTTTCCTGGTGAAAATTATATGAACTTCAAATTTGTTGGCAAATTTTTTGAGCCAAGGGCTAGAGTGTAAATATGGAGGTTTTGCTGGCCATGTGATCTCTTCAGAAGCTACTTAACTCTACTGTTGCAGTGAAAAAAGGCAGCCGTAGACAATACACAAAGGAATGGTGCGGCTGAAACTTATGGACTCTGAAATTTGAAGTTCATACAATTTTCACCAGGTCAACAACAAGCACCAAAAACCTCTTTTCTGCAAGTCATGGCCACTTCGATGGTCACCCACCTGACTTCTCAATGACTTTTTCTCTTGAATAAATATGATACCTTGATTCTAATTCTATTAAGGATTTTTACATACGGGAATTCACGGAAGAGGTTTTCTTTGCAAAATACACTTTATCTTCAACAAGTCGTGATTTAGCCACACTCAAGCTATTGAGTCAATTACTTTGAAAAACTTTGACTTCCTGCTCAGGACAGGCTGAGTCAAATACTGTTCCCGCCTGAAAGAAGTTCCAAAAACCCCACCCCTGCCCTCAAAAGGCTTATAGTCTAGTTAGACTTTAGTAACTTAAGAACAATTTCCTTAATCTTACATTAAGTGAGCTCAGGTATTTTACCAAGAATTCTAAGGCACGTTCCTTAAATTAAAAGAAACCTACATAGGCAGTAAAGGAATAGTACCTGCCAACAATTCTGGTAAACCATGGTGCCTGAGTCCCATAGGCTTCTGCATTGCCAAGACTCAACAGAACCAAAGGTTCTTGATGTTTCGCTAAACGTTCAAGCTCCGATGTGGCAGTTTGGACCCAATCCTAGCTCCATGTCCTAAATGCTGTCACCCATATCTACTCTACACAATGCATCAATTCAAATACAGCTAAAAGTTGCAGCCTGTTTGTGATGCCGGACAGCACTCCGAGGAGAATAAAGGAAAGGCCATCTGCATATGCAATCATTAGCCCTGAAAGTGCTGCTTGCCCGACAGCCTTCGACCCAAAGCGGCCAGGGACCCAGCTGGAGAGAGGCCCTATTCCGGGCTGTCCCCTCAATGCCTCAGTTGCCTTTGCATTTTTTCAAAGTGACTCACTGCCTCTAGACAGGTTCTGCAGACTAGCCAGGTCCTTTTCTTTCCAGCACTTTCCAGTCGCGGTGCCGGGGTCGGATCCAGCCCGGTCACAGTCTCCCCCATCTCCCCCCACGCCCCACCCCCCCGTGCGGCTCGCAGCCCAGCGGGCGAGGACCCCCAAAGTTCAGGCGGGCCTGGGGCGGCAGCGCGGGGCGGGTAGGCCCCGGCCGGCTCCCGCGCGCACCCCGCCTCCCCGCGCCCGCCCCGGGGCGCCCGCAGCGGGGACAGGGCGGGGGGCAGGGCGCCGCGGCGCTGACCCAGATGGGGCGGCCGCCCCCGCCCCGCCCCCCGGCCCCCCGGCCCCGAAGGCTCCCGCGCCGCCTCCCCGCCCGCGCGCCGCCGCCGCGTCGCGGCCCCCTCCCCACCCCAGCCCGGGGGCGCAACTTCCGAGCGGCCGGCCGCGGGGCGCCCCCCGCACCTGCCCCCGGCCCTCCCCGCCCGCGCCGGCCCCGGCCCGCAGCTCCCGGTTACCTGCCGGGTGTCCCGGGGTCCCGTCCCCGGCGCCGCAAATCCGAGTCCGGCCACTCGCGCCGTCCTCCCGCGCCCTCCTCCCCCCGGAGTCGGAGCCGGTGTCAGTCACGCCGCTCCCGGGCAGAGTCGCCGGCGGCTTCCGGGAGCTCCAAATACAGACGAGCGCGGGGGAGAGCGAGGGAGGGCAGAGCCCCGCGGGTGCGGGTGGGAATAAAGGCGAGCCGGGAGGAGAGGGGGCTGCAGGGAAGGAGGGGCAGATGGGCCGTGGGAGACGAGGAGGGGCGCGGGGAAGGCAGGGGAAGGGGGAGAGAGCCTGCCAAGCGCCCGGCTACGGAAGAAATGGATTCACCGCGTCAGGCAGCCTCGCGAAGAAGTCTGGAAAGATCCGGGAGACTCCGGGCCGGAGAGCCGCAAATAGGCTGGCTCCGCCAAGACTTTGCAGAGATAGGACGGGTACTTCGGAAGCGAGAGACGGGCCTGTGTGCCCCCACACCCCCATACGTCAAAAAGGGTCCTGGCTGGACAGGGAGGTGGATGTCTGACGCACTAGCTAGCCATCAGGCTCAGATGCATTCGGGTCTTGTCAAGACATTTTCTAGCATATTTTAGAAAATGCATCTAACATACAGCATCTTTAAAAGAATAAATGCCCAATTATTTAAAAGCAAACCTATCCCAAAGCACTCTACTTTTATGTCTATTTGTGGCCATTTCCCCTTTATATATTGATTGATTATAAGTATAAAATTAGAGGCCTCACATTTTTGTTAACATGAGTAGAAGGAAAACATTGATTTTCAATTTTCATTATTTATTTCAATCTGAGAAAGTGGACTTGAAGCTCTTCACTGAATAAATGCCAGGAAAATAATTACAGAGGAGAGAAGGAGGGGGGTGGAAATTGATACTTCTTAAAGCAAAAATTTTCAAACAAATAAGAGGATGAATGTCTAAAAACCTAGTGTTTTCTGTCAGTGGTAAAATCACATTTAGTTTGGTTCTGAGCCTTACAAGGCTTATTCTGACCCGATAGTCACAACTTACATAAAGGTCATTGCTATTACACATTGCTTTTAGTCTACAGGGAGATGCCTCTTTGGTTCCCTTTGTCTGAAAAGAAGGGAAACAAAATGGCATAAACATTGGTGTGTGATGGGGCGCCTGGGTGGCTCACTGGGTTAAGCCTCTGCCTTCGGCTCAGGTCATGATTTCAGGGTCCTGGGATGGAGCCCCACATCAGGCTCTCTGCTCAGAAGGGAGCCTGCTTCCCCCTCTCTCTGCCTACTTATGATCTCTGTCAAATAAATAAATAAAATCTTTAGAAACAAAACAAAACATTGACATGTGAATGTGTACACTGTGTATATCCAAGAGCCAGCACCCTCCCTATCATGCCTGTGCCTTGCGTTTGGTAGGTATCTGATACTGAGTAATGAATAAATGAACAAATGGATGAATGAAGTATATTTGTATTTAGAATATTGATGTTCCAAGAAACTACATATATTACTATATAAAAAGTAATACATCTGTGAGAACCAGTTTGTAAAGGTTTATAGGAAACATCCAAGGTTCCTGTCTGATATGATCTTTTTCTCCCTAACATTAACGTCAACAAATACCAATAGAACATTTGCTTTAGCTGAGTATATTTTGCATTTGAGTGTAACGTATTATGGAATATAAAGGTGAATAAGGCACAAATCCTGCCCTTAGTTTCATGATATAGTAGGAAGAAGAGAGCACACAAATAACCGCAGTGTAAAGAAGACTGTAAAAAATGTCCCAAGAGAAATACGATGGAAGATCTGTGGTCCTGCGGAAAAGGGGGAGGTTGCTTCTAGTACTGGATCAGAGACTTCATCCTGGTGGAACTGAAGTTGAACTTCCAAGCAGAAATAAAACAATACAAGTGGAGGGCTGGGGAGGACACTCACATTGAAAGAAACTCCAGGGACAAAAGTGAAGAAGTGATAAAGGACAGGACAGGTCTGAAGGACAGGCAGTGACCTCAGCTGGGATGGAGAGCTGTAGGCGTCGGATAGAGGAGGAAGGATAGATTCTAGCTGGTGGAGGCCTTCAATCATAACCTAAAATGATTGATCCCCACGGGGGCAGGCATCGGGGAACTATTCACAGATTTGGAGCTGAGCCTTGATAATGGTTAATTTGGTGTCATCTAGGATTGGAAAGAGATAAGAAGCAGGGAAATCCTCTAAGAAATCATTCACTAGTTTGAAAGGAAAAATAAATAGTCTTAACCTGGTGCCTGAATTCTTCCTATAACTAATTTCACCAACAGCGTAGGTCTGTGGATCTGTGTCCCAACAGGGGTAATCCCCAGTGAACTCATTTTCCTAAATAACTCCCTAATTTTACTGTCTATAGTTTCCAGCTAGAACAGAAAGTTCCAAGAAAGCAAGGATCACGTCTATTCCAATGTTTAAGGCTATGTCCCCAAGGCTGACACAGAAAGGCCATTGCGCCCATATTTGCCGATACATTTTTTCTTTTGCAGGACTTGTTCTGAAGGTTGTGGAGTTGGAGGGAAGAGAATGGCAGCTAGGCTCGTCTAAATCTTTTCAGTCCTTCCTCGAGATTCCAAACCAAGCCTGCCATTCTCCTTAGCCAACGATCTCATTATCTGCTATACCACCAGGCGGATGCCATGTGAGCTCCCTTCTGCCCCCAAATTTCTCCCCTCCTCTTCTCTGCTCATTATATTTCACTTGAATTAACGTCCCCTTCCTTGCCAAAGCTAATAACTCTCTTGTCTTATTCTACTTTGGGATCGTACTCTTGTACCTGAGCCTCCTCCTCTTCATCGGTTTAGTCCCCTGGATCAACACTCCTATTGCCACCAGCCATGTCTGTATCCAAGAGCTGATAACATGGTAGACACACGGCCAAGTGGAGGGGCCCCATTGTTGGAATGATTCTACTGTTCTTCTGCCGTTCTGTATATAGTGTAAAATCTAGAAATTAAGTACTTCAAGTGAAGGAATTTGCTAGAATCTTGATGGTAAGTAGGTGACTCAGGATGTCAAAATCCATAGTCTATACAACTCAGACAAATATCAGGCAGAATCCAGACTTCCGTGCTCCTCTGCTAGAACCTACTCGCGAGGTCCAAGCGTACCTGTGTGTCAGTCTGACATATAGGAGGCCACCGGTCTCTGAGCTGGCTTGATAACGTTTCCCCTAAAGGGGCATCATGAATGGAAACAAAGGAATCCAAAGGGACCCTCCTTTCTAAGCAGTGCCCAGGCTGGTGCATGAAAGAGAATGGGTCTCTGGATTCCAAGTGGTGCCCTACATGAGGTTATGCAAGGGCCCCAGGTCTCTGTGAGCCCCTCTCCACCCACATGGCTGCTGAGACCCCTAAGACGAGATTATCGCCCCCATGCTCTTCTGCCCTCATACCCTTTCCTTGACTGGCAAATGGAGAGCATCCAGTGAACACAATGTCCTTTTGGGGAGCGTTCCGTGGTCCATGGCTAACTCTGAACACATACCATGGGCCAAGATCTGTTCTAAGCATTTTATACAGACTAACTCCCCAGTCTTGTGAAGTGGGTATGTTCTTATCTGCACTTTATAAATAAAGAACCAAGCACAGAGAGCTTTCGCCATTTGCTCGGGATCCCAACACAACATTGATAGCGGGATTTTTGAATTCAGGAATCTGGCTTGACCTTGTGCCCTTCACCACTATGCTTTACACGAATGAACAGGAATAAATGGGAATGAATGGGAAATTACCAGTGGACGGGGGGAGGTTTGGCTGTCTCAGTTGAAAGAACCTTCGACTCTTGATCTCAGGGTTGTGAGTTTGAGCCCCACATTAGGTATAGAGATTACTAAATAAGTAAATAAACAAATAAAAAGAAAAGTAGCAGTGGATAATAACACAAATGCTTACTATAAGACTAGATATCTAAAGAGTTGTGACAGAAATTAATGTCTATGCATCATCAAGAATATCTAGGAATAAAACTGATACCCCACTTCCACTAAGCTCATGTATCAGGAATGAATAAACCCGACGAAGGAAACGATGGAGCTTTCTAGTATCACAGAGTGAGCCGTGCAGACAAAGGGGCAGGTGAGTAATACTCCCTCAAGTTCGTGAGCTATGGACAAAGAAATTATGTAAGTTAAATGTCGCCCCATTTCTGTGATACGAACTCCCTTGGCAAGGTAACGGTGTGTCATCGGCTGCTTTGGATGAATGGATTCTTTATCCTTTCTTCTCAAAGAGGAAACCAGGGTAGCTCAGCTCTGTCATCCTGACCTTCTGTCTTTGCACTGACGCATTGGGAGCTTGTGCCAGAGAAGTAAAAGACCCTGGAAACAAATTTTAAATATTCCCATCTTTCACCATGTGAAGATCCTTAGTAAGGATTCCTCTCTCATCTCCCTCCATATGCCCCCACCCAGCATCTATGAAAGAGAGAACTCTTGGATGGCTATGCTACATGGTCTGATTTTCTCTGATACAGAGGAGTTATACTGAACTTGCCTTTGATTGAGCAGCTGCAAGATACGGAAGAGCTGGCCATATCACATAGCCTCTGAGACACCCCCTCCACGCCACCTTCCCCTCCATGCCCCCACCTCCTTTGGCCACACCTTGCTCTTGGTCACATAGTTCTAGCACCTGGAAACAAATTAGAAGGTAGATGGCATACAGCCATCCTTTTTCTAATGTGAGGATCCTTAGTCATGACTTTGTTGGTCTGTCCACCCACAAATGGGGGGGGCGATGAGGAAAGGTGAGCATGGAAGAGGAGTGATGAACTATAAATAGAAGAAAGGGCAGGTGAACAGTATCAGTTTCCTCAGCACCGCAGACACCCAAAATGACACTTGTTATGTGTTCAGTGAATAGAGATTTTTAACTTGGGTTCTCCAGACAGGCTTCAGGCCTCCATGAGCCCCATGAACTAGATGCGATGTTTCAGGCTACTGCATCTATCTGAGAAGGTGATCCATTCCATTTATGCTATTTTGTTTTTGGAGTCAGCTCTGAAAAAAAATCAGATCCATGTCTAATCATTGATCAAGAGATCAGGGATCTACAGAAGTGCAAAATAGAGAGAAATGATTCCTCCCCGCCTTTGCTACCTGAGTCCCCCACAGCAAAGTCAGCATCTCAGTGTCAGATGAATACAGGCTCTGGTTCTCTCCAGAGCCCAGGCACAAGGCTGCTTTGTTTTAGCAGAATCATCCATACAGATTATATTGGGTAGGTTTAACCTTCTGGGAATAGCTTTTTCTTTTTTTTTTTAAAGAGCATCTTGTGATGGTCAGACCTTAACTCAAAAGGATAATTTGCTAATCCCAGGCAATGAGGTGGGTGTGGAGTGAGGTTCAGATGCATTTGAGAGGATGAAGGGGGCCGGTGGACACCACTCAAACCACAGGGCATGCCTCTAAGAACCCACTTTGCGGATAAGATGACTCTGCATGAAAATTTTATGTAACTAGAAATAGAGAAGACCGCTGGTCTTAAATGTAAGGATTCTTTTTATATTCCACTGAGCTATTCCCAAACACTCCAGTCCACATTAATCTCTTCCTTCATTGAATATCTTTGAAATCGATAGTTTATGCATTAAAGTAGAAAGAAATTTCCCTCTTAAAAATTGTTTTCTGCTTTCTACTTTCCAAGTCTTCTCTATCTGTATTTTAATGCTTAAAAGTGGAACTCTACATATTTCAAATTTATTTTACATCATTATGCAATGCTAAGGAAAAGGCTGCCCATAGTCTATTCTCCTGAAACATGTTAACAAACAACCTCTATTTACCTGTTATCCAGGTACCCTCATGCTGGGCACACCTGCGCAGCTATACACAGCAGCCTTAACTGAGGACCATGCATCATGTGTAATCAGTGGTCAGAACATGATTTCATTGCTTTGCTTACTGAAACAAATCTAGACCTAAAGTCAGAGCTCAGAGAAATAAGTAAGTTTGTCCAGAATAGTGTGTGTGTGGGGAAATAACCAAACTTTTGCAAAAAGTGTTTTTTAAAATTCCTATTATTTTTAAATGTTTTAATATTAAATATTCCTATTATTATAAAGAAATAAGATAATGACTTTGAAAACAGAGTAAGAGAAAAGCCTGATTCAAAAGTTTAGAGACAGCCTAAGGGAGAGAGACTACCCAAGAGAATTTAAGAGTCTGGGAGGCCCATTTGAATCCAGAGTGAATAGGAAAAAAGCAAAATATTGCATTTAAGCCTTATACTCTGAGTATAAAGAAGGTTTGGGAAGGTGAAATTGCCAGATGCCAATGGTTAGACAAGAGTTTATTAGTAAGATGACAAGCTTATTTATTCTTCATTTTGGTGTAGTATCTTAAAATAATAAAAATAGAGAACAGATAAAAATAATTACATCATTCTAACACAATATGCAAGTATTTTTCTATCTAATTTCTTTTCATATCTTCTATGTGATATATTTTGCAGTTGTAAGTTAAAAGCGAAGCCATAATATATAGCTACAATAGAGAATTAGATTTCAGGTTGTTTTTAAAAATGTATAATACATTTTTTTTAAAAGATTTTATTTATTTGTTTGACAGACAGAGATCACAAGTAGACAGAGAGACAGGCAGAGAGAGGGGAGGAAGCAGGCTCCCTGCTGAGCAGAGAGCCCGATGCGGGGCTTGATCCAAGGACCCTGAGATCATGACCTGAGCTGAAGGCTGAGGCTTAACCAACTGAGCCACCCAGGAGCCCCTAGATTTCAGTTTTTAAAATAAGATTTTGTTTATTAAGTGGAATACTCCTGCCTCTCTCTTTTAATTATGGCAGAAGTAAGTACTTACACTATTGCTACACAAGGCTGTGAACAATGGCAAAGTAAGAAAAACTGAGGCATATGGAAAAGTCTAGCCAGAACTTTGTCAAAATTAACAACGACCTGTTAAATAAAAGAAATGTTGGGCATCTGGGTGGTTCAGTGGGTTGAGCCTCTGCCTTCGGCTCAGGTCATGATCTCAGGTCCCGCATCCGGCTCTCTGCTCAGCGAGGAACCTGCTTCCCTCCCTCTCTCTCTCTGCCTGCTTGTGATCTCTCTGTCAAGTAAATAAATAAAATCTTAAAAAAAAAATGTTAATCTCTCCATCCACCGGGCACATGGAAGGCTCTCGCTGGATACTGGTTGGACTGCATATTGTGACACCCAGTGCTAAGGGAACAATCTCGAAAATATGCAGTGATCTAGAAGAAACTTTCCTTGTTCAAAATAATTTTAAACAAGAAAATAATCATCAATGGTCTCTTATGAATTTAATGTGATATATATGTATGTAATGTATATTTAGTGTGTATTAAATACAGAATGTGTTTAATACCTACAAATAAAGAGTGCGTTGACCCACCATTTCATGGAATCTCTAAGTCTGGCAAGTGGAAAATTCCAAAACAATAACTTTCCTTCCAAGAAGGCATATTCCTAGTCAGGGCAGCTGAAAGGGTTTTTGTTTTTTTTTTTTTAAGGTCCTATTTATTTATTTTAGAGAGTGAGCATGGGTAGGGTGGGGTCAAAGAGGGGAGAGAGGCAGAGGCAGAAGCAGGCTCCCCACTGAGCAGGGAGACTGCCAACGGGCTCAATCCCAGAACCCTGGGATCGTGACCTGAGCCAAAGGCAGGTGCTTAACTGACTGAGCCACACACTCATCCTGGAAAACTCTTTACAATGAACAACTGTAGATGTCCAAGTTTCTGCCTGTTTTAGTTCACCTCTCATCAACAAAACAGGAAGGATTAACTTCAAATAATTTCCCTGGCCAGAACGCATACTTGGAAAATAGTGTTCTATTGGTTTTCACGCATTCTTGAGGTTTGGTTGGTTGGTTGGTTTTTGGAAACAACACAATCCGGATTAGGTGTGTTGTAATGATCCCGAGAAGAATAATAAGGCTGGTTTAAGATCTGACCCTTCTTTCCGACACCTCAAATGTCTGATATCGACAAAAATGCGATCCCGTTGGTCCTCCTCAGATGTAAGGGATAGAGTCATGAGTTATTTAGGTGTCTGATCTCCACGAAAGGAAGATCTATGAGCCATCTTTCCCAATTCTGCTCCGAGCAGGGAGCATTTGTCTCCTCCTCCTCTCCCCCACACTTCCCATCCTAGATTATCTCCATCATCCTGTGACTGGAGGAGAAAATAACTCCCCAGCTGTCAGTGGCTTGCTCAGCTGCCAACACAAGAACCTGATCACATAGAGGGAAATTCCTGAATTAAGGAAACAGAGTCACCATGCACACTTTCGGTTACACCATCTGGTGGTAGTAGTGGGGGCAGGGGGGGGAGGGGGGGGGGGTGTACCTCGCCTGCACTCACCGGTGCTCCCGGAAGGATGCCTGAACCTTTAGTAAAGGCTTGGCTTTCTTAGCTTTTTCTTTGAGCTTCTGCATTACTGTTCTTTTCAATGAGATCTCATGTGGGACGAAACCATTAGCATCTGGGTTTCATATGAGAGAGAGAAAGTGTACCTTGCTCATCTTAACACCATTTCAGAAATTCTCTGCATCCTGTTGAATCAGTTAAGAGTCATCTGGTGGAAGGAGGAAGGGGGCAGCTCTAAGTGAGGTGTGGGACCTTGCTCAGTCTGGGCTCTTTTCCCAGCTTCTCCTTTTGGGGGATCAGTAGGGCTAGGGGCTGGAGAAAGTAGAGATGCAGTGAATGACAGGGAGTGGCCAGGATACCCACGGATCCATCTGGCAGTGTGTGCATGCAGGGACGCTCTGGAGGGGACAGCAGGAAAGGGGTGGGGTGCTGTGCGGGGAGGAGGATTGGCAGAGCCAGAGCCGGGGCCAGCCCATGCGGCTGGCATTGGTGGGAAAAGTGGCTGGCTGGGCTGCAGGTGCCACAGGGGGTGTGGAACCAACACCTGGCTAGAAGAAACCCTCTCCGGTCCACCATCCGTGACCACAGGGCAGGTCTCACTGAAAGTTGTCCTGAATCGAAACCAAAGGAGCCTAGGCAGGCTAGGCTCCTTTACTTTAGATTTCCTGTTTTAAGAATAATAAAAGCATTCATGGGTGAAAGTCTGCATTTTTGGAAACTTTAAAAAATTATCTCATGACTATTTTGTGAATTTCTCCTAGTTGTAATGAAATAATAGCGGATGAAAAAAAAATCAACATCACCTCTGCAAATGCCATAAATGGGAAGGGGAGAATTCTACAGCACAGAGTGGGGCAGAGTGTCTATTTCCAGTTTCTGACATGATGAGGAAGAAGGAGAAGACTGAGGGCTTAAATCTAAGTTGACTTTGGGAACAAAAGGGATGAATACCTTAGATCTCACAGATGTAGCGATGAAAATTCATCCTTCATTTAACAAACCTGATCTTCAGACAAGTCTTGAATGATTTACTATAACCTCATAAAAAGTGTCAAGATCTATAAAATAAGACCAGGCTGCCCACATTTTTAAAAAAGTAACTACAGAAATTCTGAATAATGGTGCAGAGCCATCCAAACATATCTGATGGTCAATAAGCGTTCTGAAATTGTAATTACACTCTTCAAATTTGCTTGTTTGGATTAGGCACATTTCTTTAAATGACTCAATTACAGAATGAAGCTTCTTTTAGAGGCATGAAAACCCGTCTTTTAAAATGTGATAACTATTCTTTATTCTAAACTTTTTTAAACTAGCTTTATTTATTTATTTATTTATAAGATTTTATTTATTTATTTGACAGATAGAGAACACAAGTAGGCAGAGAGGCAGGCAGAGAGAGAGGAGGAAGCAGGCTCCCTGCTGAGCAGAGCGCCTGATGCGGGGCTTGATCCCAAGATGCTGGGATCATGACCTGAGCCAAAAGCAGAGGCTTTAACCCACTAAGCCACCCAGGCACCCCAGCTTTATTTATTTTAGAGAGAGAGCCTGCACCTGCCCAGAGGGGAGGTGCAGAGGGAGAGGGAGAGAGGGAATCTCAAGCAGATACCACACTGAGCCCTGATCCCAATGCTGGGTTCGATCTCATAACCCTAAGGTCATGACCTGCGCCCAAACCAAGAGTTGGTCACCTAACCCGCTGCACCACCCAGGTGCCCCTCTTTCTTCTAACTTCTGTAACTCAGAAGACATTCCTATATCTGATTTTTCCTGTATTCAGAAATTCTTCATGAGGTCTGATGTGGTCATTAATGAGAATTGTAATGAAAAGTAACTCTAGTCATAACCCTCTTACAGTCTAAAAACAATTGATGTCAGGAAGTCACTGGTTGCTGACATGTTTAGTCATCGTCTTCCGGATTACATCTAAACCAGAACCTGAATAAAACTTGCTAAGTACAGCAACACCACAAGCCTTTCATTTATTCTGATCTAATTCCAAATACCCATTGAGAGATTTGTGCTCTCCCATCTCCCCAAAGACAGAAAACTGGTTGCAAATTGGAGCAAGTCCTGACATAGATTTGCATTTTCCAGGATTCTTCAAAGCACCAGTAAGAGCTCCATGGCCTCCCACAGAGTGGCCAAAAATAGCCAATTTTCCATGGTCCACTGGAAAATTGGCATTTATCAGTGGTGAAGCTTATTCATTATGTAAGAGTACATTCTGTAGATAGTTTTTCAACCATCCACATAAAATCCAGCTCTAGCAGCCAAAGTCCCAGAGCTCATCTTTCTCTTGTGTCTGGAGCAGTGATGACTAGGCTATGTGCTGAGCCCATCTGATGAAGTCTGGTTCACTACAGCGTTTGCTCTGTGCATCTGAAGACCTGTAGCCAGTGACTGTCCCTGTCCCTGGCTTTAGAAGCAAGCAGACAGCAAATTTCATTTTGCTTGTGAGTTCAAACCTGTCATGTTCAAACAGCTTTAGCAGCCCTCCAGGGAGCAGAGCTGTCTGGAAGAACTTTCTGTCATGTTGCAGGTGTTCATCTAAGGTCGATTTGAAAAGTTTAGGTGTTTAACACGGAGGGCATGGGGAGATAGTGATAGTGATAGTGATAGTGATAGTGAGGAGAAGGAGCTGAGGGAAACTGGAAGGGGAGGTGAGCCATGAGAGACTATGGACTCGGAAAAACAACCTGAGGGTTTTGAAGGGGCCGGGGGTGGGAGGCTGGGGTACCAGGCGGTGGGTATTAGGGAAGGCACGGATTGCAGGGAGCACTGGGTGTGGTGCAAAAACAATGAATTCTGTTACGCTGAAAAGAAATTTTTAAAAAAGGAGGAAAGAAAAGTTTAGGTGTTCCTCCCTGCTTCTGGCTTCCTGCTTCATCTCCCGGAGCAGAAGCCTCCACCACCATTGCCAGGAATCATCTTGATATTAACAGTTACCTTTTGTGAGGACAGAAGAACACAGATGGTGCTCAGACGGGGAAAGAATGACAAGGACACAGATTTCTAGCCACAAGTGTTCTAGAGCTGCTCTGGCCTGTATGTAGCCACTAGACACATGTGCTATTATAATTTAAATCTGTTAACTAAATTTATGATTTAATGAAAATAAAATAAAATGAACGGTGTAGTTCTTCACTAGATCCATTTCAAGTGCTCAACAACCACATGTGGCCAGGGGCTACTGTTTTGACAGTGCAGCATTTGGCCATTCAGCAGGAGAAAAAGAGTTGAGAGGAGAAAACCCCATCCCTGATGACTTAAATGGCACATCTCTGAGACCCTTACTCATCGTCACCATCATCTGATGCCTCTAAGTCTTAAAATCCACAGGTCTGCAGACTAAACTCATCAACATGGCTTCTTTTCTACATAATATGTTTATATGATAAAGAGGCAAAAAGCTTTTCAGATATTGTTAGGGTTCAATTTTGCTAACAGCTTTTATCAACAAATAATTGACACAAATTAAATAGCACATATTTAAACTGGATAATTTGATACATTTGGACATCTCTTTGTACTTACAAAACCATCCCCACAGTCAAGATAATAAATGATCTATCCATCATTCCCATGAGTTTCCTCACCCAAATGAGATAAAACTTGCATTTACACAAACACCTAAACATGGATGTTTACAATTTACATGGACGTTTATTTCTAAGTACTAAAATCTGAAACATCCAAAGTCCTTCAACTAGAGAATGGATACACAAAGTGTAGTCTTTCTATATCATGAAATATTACTGAGTGATTAAAAAGGAACTACTGTTATACCTAGCAACAGGGGTAGATCTAAATATGCAATGATAGCTTAAAGGAACCAAATTCGAGAAGCTGTCTACTGCATAGTTTCATTCATACAACATTCTGGTGAAGATAAAAGTATGTAAGATAAAAAAAAAATACATCACTGGTGGCCAGAGGTTGAGGGTGACAATTGGAGTGGACCATATATGGCACAGGCGAGATTTTCGGACTGACACAACTATTCCATATCTCCACTATGAGGGGATCACACAATTGTACGTCTTTGTCAAAAACACTCAGAACTATACACTAAAAAGCATAAATCTTACTGTAATGTAAATTATATTTTTATTTTTTAATGGTGAAAAATATATTACAAAAAGTGCTTATGTATATATAAGTATGTGTGCTTACGTATGTATCTTTTTGTGGTTTTGTTATGCAAAATAAAATAATAGTATGAGTTTAATCTCATCACTTACTTTTTTCATGAAAAGAGTATCTTAGATAACTTACATCCAGAATCAGTGAGTGGGGAACATTTAGCTTGTTTCCAATTTTTTCCTACTTGACAACATTGAAATAAACATACCTATATGTGTAAGTCTTTCTTCAGGTGTTTAAGAAAAATTATGTGATAAATTCTTTTAAATACAATTTTTGAGCCAAAGAACATGCACATGAAAATATGTAATAGATATTGCCAATCGCCCACCAAAAAAGTGAATCAAGAGATTAAAGGGACACTCAGCAAAATTAAGTGATTATGTACAGAGGGCAAATAGCCAAATAATTTAAAAACAAAAGAAAATCGTGTTTGTTTGGTTTTTTTTTAATTCTGAAATTTGAAGGACTGAGAAAATTGGGACACTGTTCACGGAAATAGAAAAAGTCATGAGGGCATGGAGGGGGCTTAGTAACAGGAAGGGAAGGAAATGAGTTGACTTTTAGACCTGTTGGATTTGTGTTGAGTGGAGAATAGCTAAATGGACATGTTTAATGGGCGATTAGAAAATCGTGTCTGAGCTCAAAGGAGTGTTCTGGGACATAAACAGAAGTCCCTTCGCTATTGCTGAAGAGATGTGATAATTAACATAACACCATATCAGATCTGGGTTTCCAGGATCAATGAAGTCTTTAAGCATAAACGGAAGACATGTAAATAACTGAGAGTTGAACCTCAAGGATTCAAGTCTGGCAGGTCAACGAGGGAAAGGAAAAGGAAAGACAAAGTTACAAGAAAAAAAGAACCGGAGGAGATCAGCCTTATAGGAACCAAGGACAGAGAATTTCAAGGAAAAAGGAAGTAGTCCCCAGTACCTTAGGCAGAGCTGCATTCAGAATGAGAAAGTTGCACAAGCATTCCTATAACCGAAAAAGTCCTGGGAGGGAGGAACGAGTTCATTGCTTCACAACAGAATAGGTCTGTTCGGGATGGGGGCTGTGTGGAAAAAAGTCCTGTGATTTGTTCATTAATAGGTCACTTAATCACTCTGTGGCAAAGGTGAGATGAGGTGGTGGTGGAATCCAGCCTCCAGGGGGTTATGGAAAGTGCATTGTGAGAATGTTGCAATAGGAGGCAAGAACTCTGAAAAGAGGAAGGTGGTTTGAGTGGTAAAAGGTGATGATCTCAGATCGGCTATGCCTTTCCTGCTTTGAGTCGGTCCAGAGCCTTGGCTCATCTATGTCTTACTCAGGGAGAAGAGTAGCACTGACAGAAGTCACAGAGGTGAAGGCTAAAACTTGGACTACCAAGATCTAGACCCATTAGATGTTAATTATAATCCCCAGGGCAACTACAGAAAATAACTGCAAATATATAGTTTAAAAAGTACTAAAGTAGGGGCGCCTGGGTGGCTCAGTGGGTTAAAGCCTCTGCCTTCGGCTCGGGCCATATCCCAGGATTCTGGGATCGAGCCTCACATGGGGCTCTCCGCTCTGCAGGGAGCCTGCTTCCTGCTCTCTCTCTCTGCCTGCCTCTCTGCCTACTTGTGATCTCTGTCTGTCAAATAAATAAATAAAATTTGTTTAAAAAAGTACTAAAATAAAACACAAGAAAATGTCTATTTCATGCAAAAGCAGGCAACAGGGGATGAATATAGGAACCAAAAATGACATAAGGCATATACTGATGAAAGCAAATTGGCAGCCATAAGTCCTATCTTATCAGTAATTACATTAAATATATATGGAGCAAATATTCTAATCGAAAGAGAGATATTGGAAAATGTGGTTGTTGTTTTTTTTTTAAGATTATATTTATTTACTTGAGATTGAGACAGAGCATGAGCAGAAAGCAGAGGGAGGAGCAGAGGGAGAGGGAGAAGCAGACTCTCCATTAAGCAGGGAGCCTAACCAGGGGGTTAGGTCATGACCCTGAGATCATGACCTGAGCCAAAGGCAGACATTTAACCGACAGAGCTACCCAGGTGTCACTGGAAAAATGGGTTTTATAAACATAATCCAAGTACCTGTTTTCCACAAGAGGAACATTCAGATTCAAATACACAAGTAATTTGAAAATAAAAGAATGGAAAAAATAATATTGTGTGAACGTAACCAAATGAGAGCTGTCATTGTTATACTAATAACAGGTAAAATGGACTTCAAGACAAACATAGTTACTAAAGACAAAGAAGGGAATTTTCTAAAGAGGAAAGCGTCAATCTAGAAAGAAGATTATAACCAATAAAAACATACAATACTGGGGTGCCTGGGTGGCTCAGTGGGTTAAAGCCTCTGCCTTCGGCTCAGGTCATGATTCCAGGGTCCTGGGATTGAACCCCACATCGGGCTCTCTGCTCAGTGGGGAGTCTGCTTCCTCCTCTCTCTCTGCCTAATTGTGATCTCTGTCTGTCAAATAAATAAATAAAATCTTAAAAAAAAAATACAAAACTGGCAACAGAGCACCAATACACAAGAAGAAAAACATTTTTTTTCTAGAATGGAAGGGAGCAGATAATTCAACAGCAGTTGGAGACTTCAATATTCCACTTCCAATAGCAGAGAGAACTAGAGAACAAGGAAACAGAAGACTTGAACTGTACATAAACCAACTTGAGGGGTGCCTGGGTGATTGTCAGTTAAGCATTTGCCTTCAGCTCAGGACATGATCCCAGGGTCCTAGGATTGAGCCCTATGACAGGCTCCCTCCTCGACAGGGAATCTGATTTCTCTTTCCCTCTGGCCCTCCCCCTGCTTGTGCTCTCGCACTTTCTCTGTCTCTCTCTCAAATGAATTTAAAAAAAGAAAAGAAAAGAAAAGAAAGAAAACAAAAACAACAACCTGATCTAACAAATACCCATAGAACACTCTACCCAAAACCAGGAGAATAGAATGCACATACTTTTCAATTACACTTGGAATGTGTTTCTAGAGAAGATATTTTATCTAGGATAGAACATATGTTAGGCAAAAAAAAAAAATCAAAAAAACCAAAAAAAACGAAAAACCAAGCTTGATGAATTTAAATAGACTGAAATTATATAATCTATGTTTTCTGGCCACAATGGAGTGAAACTAGAAATTAATAGCAGAAGAAATTTGTCACATATACATGAAAATTAAACATTCTGCTCCTTAATAACCAATGAGTCAAAGAAGAAGTCGTGAGGGAAATTAGAAAATACTTTGGGATAAAAGACAGAAAACACAAGACCAAAGTTAAAGGATGTAGCCAATGAAATTCTTCAAAGGAAATTTATAGTAGTAAATGTCCATATTTAAAAAAAAAAGAAATCAATAATCAAATCTCTACCTTAAGAAAGTTAAAAAAAAATCTAAATGTAAAATAAGAAGAGAAGAAAATAATAAAGATTAGACCAGAAATAAACAAAATGGGGCACCTCAATGGAGCATTCAACTCGATTTTTGGCTCAGGGTGGTGAGATCAAGCCCTGCATGTGGCTCTCCACTCAGCAGGGAGTCTGCTTGAAATTCCCTCTCCCTCTGACTGTCCCTCTGCTCTCTCTCTTTCTCTCCCTTGCTCTCTCTCTGTCAAATATATAAATAAACAAAATCCCTTTGTAAAAAAGAAAGAAAACAAAGAATAGAAAAATAAGAGAGGAAATCAACAAATCCAAAAGTAACTTCCTTGGAAAGATTAAAAAAGACAAGACTCAAATCACTCAATTTATTCAAATTACTAAAATTGGGAAGGGAAGATGTTATTATCAACCGCACAGAAATAAAAAGGATTATACAGGACTCATGTGAACAATTTTATACCAACCGATTAAATAACCTAGGTGAAATGGACAAGTTCCTAGAAAGACACAAACAACCAAAGCTGACATAAGAAAAAAATATAAATAGATCTATAAAAAGAGATATTGAATTAGTATGTAAAACCCTTCCCACAAAAAAAAGTCCGAGTCCTGATGGCTCCAACTGTGAATTTTATCAGATAGTTGCAAATACATATACAATATAAATACGCACAATATAAATTCTTCACAAACTCTTTTAGAAAATAGTGCTAGGTAGAAAACGTTACTCAACTCATCCTATGAAGCCAGTATGAACTCAACACCAAAAGCAGAGAAAGACATTATCCTCAAAAAGAAAAAAACTAAAGCATATTAATCCTCTTTATAGATGAAAAAAAATAAATCTGACTAAATCCAACTCCTTTGTGTTAAAGAAAAAAACCAAAAACAAAAACACTCAACAAACTAGGAATAGAAGAAAATTTTCCCAACCTGATAAAGGGCTTCTACAAAAACAAACAAACAAATAAACACAAACAACACCTAGCATCATACCTCGTGATGAAAGACTGAAAGCTTCTCTAAGACCCAAAAAAAGGACAAAGATGTCTGTTCTCACCATTTCTGCTCAATATTGTACTAGGAATTTTAACCAGGGCAACAAGACAAAAATGTATCTAGATTGATGGGAAGGAGTAGAAGAAAGAAAGGAAGTAGCTGTATCTCTACTTGAACTATCTCTACTTGAAGATGACATGATCTTGTATATAGAAAATCCCAAGAAAGGTACACACAAAAAGCTATTATAACTAATAAATAAGTTCAGTATGATTGAAAGATACAGTATTAACACACACACATACCCAAATCTATTTTATTTTTTAACACTGGAAATTCTGAAAATGAAATTAAGGAATTAATTCTATTTACAATAGCATCAAAAACAATGAAATATTTAGAAATAAATTTAACCAAAAAAGTGCAAGATTTGTATGCTTAAAACCACAAAACATTATTGAAAGAAATTACAGAGCATCTTGGTAAATGGAAAGACATCCCATATTCATAGATTAAAAAAACTCAATATTGTTGAGATACAATACTCCCAAATCAATCTACAGATTTAACATAATGAAAACTACTTTGGAAAATAGTTTGGCAGTTCCTCAAAATGCTAAGTATAGTTTCCTGTATGCCCAGCCATTCCACATTTAGGTATCTACTCCAGGGGTATGAAGACCTATGGTCGTATAAAAAGTTGCATTCTTATGTTCATGACAATATTATTCATAATATCCAAAAAAAATGGAAATGACCAAAATATCCATTAATAGATGAATGGATACACAAAATGTTGTGAATACATACAATAGAATATTATTCAGCCCTAAAAATAAATGAAGTACAGATACAGGACACAACATGGATAAACCTTGAAGATACTATGCTGAGTGAAAGAAACCAGACACAAAGAAAATCACATAGTGTACAGTCACATTAATGTGAAATGTTCAGAACAGGCAAATTCATAGAGACAGATACTAGATTGGTAGTTGCCAGCGACTGGAGAAGGGCAAAATGGGGAATGATTGTTAATGGCTATAGAGTTTATTTGGGGGTTTTCTAGGATTCAATTTTCTCGAGTTAATTTTTGTATATGGATCAATGCCAAGATTTAACTTTATTTTTTTCTTCTTCTGGATATCCAATTTTCCCAGCACCCTCTGCTTAAAAGACTCGTCTTTCCCCATTAAATGGTCTTGGTACACATTTTGAAATCATTTGATATTATATATAATTTATTTCTGGGCTTTCTGTTCTCTTTCATTTATCTAGATGTCTGTCTTTATGTCAGTGCTACCCTGCTATTTTTTTAACCTTTTTTTTTTTTTTTTTAAAGATTTTATTTATTTATTTGACAGAGAGAGAGATCACAAGTAGGCAGAGAGGCAGGCAGAGAGAGAGGGAGAAGCAGGCTCCCTGCCGAGCAGAGAGCCCGATGCGGGGCTCGAACCCAGGACCCTGGGATCATGACCTGAGCCGAAGGCAGCGGCTTAACCCACTGAGCCACCCAGGCGCCCCTAACCTTTTTTTTTTTTTAAAGCAATCTGTACACCCAATGTGTGGCTCAAACTTATGACCCTAAGATCAAGAGTTGAGTGCTCTCCCCAAGTGAGCCAGCCAGATGCCCCCACACTATTTTGATTACCGTAGCTTTATAATAAGTTTGGAAACCAGAAAATGTGAGATCAACTGTGTTTTTCAAGATGATTTTGGTTATTTTAGCTCTCTTTGAGGTTTCATACAAATTTTGGGGTGGATATTTCTATTTCTAGAAAAAATATTAGATTTTTTTTCTTTTTTTTTTTTTTTTAAAGATTTTACTTATTTATTTGACAGAGACAGACATAGCGAGAGAGGGAACACAATCAGAGGGAATGGGAGAGGTAGAAGCAGAGTTCCTGTTAGCAGAGACCCTGATGCAGGGCTTGATCCCAGGACCCAGCGATCATGACCTGAGTCTAAGGCAGACACTTAATGACAGAGCCTCCCAGGCACCTTCATTGGGATTTTGATATGAATTGCATTTAGTTTTGATAAGAATTGCAAATATTACTTTGGGTAGTATTAAAAGCATAACAAGTTTTCCAACTCATGAACATAAGGTCCTTTTCTATTTATTGGTGTTTTCTCTAATTTCTTTCTGCATTTTGCAGTTGTGTTCAATTCTTTTGGTTAAGTTTATTCCGGAGTATTTTATTCTTTTTAATGATTTTATATAAGGAATTATTTTCTTAATTATCTTTTCAGGTTGCTCACTGTTCGTGTATAGAAATATGACTGATTTAGGAGTGTTGATTTTGTACTCTGCAACTTAGCTGAATTTATTTATTAGTCCTAACGTGTGTGTGTGTGTGTGTGTGTGTGTGCGCGTGATTGTTAGAGTTTTTGATATCTAAGATCATGATATCTGTAAACAAAAACAATTTTTCTTCTTCTTTTCAAATTTGGATGCCTTTAAATTCTTTTTCTTACCTAATTGCTCTGGTTAAGATTCCCAGTACTATGTTGAATAGAAGTGGCAAAAATGGGCATCCTACTCTTCTTCCTGATCTTGGAGGAAAAGCTTTCAGTCTTTCATCACTGAACATGATACTCATTGTGGGTTTTCATGAATGGCCTTTATTACGTTGAGGTCATTTCCTCTCATTCCTAGAATGTTGAAAGTTGTGCTTTCATGAAAGGGTGCTGAATTTTGTCAAATGCTTTTTCTGCATCAGTTGAGATGAGGGTTTTTTTTTCATTCTATTAATGTGGTATATTATATGACACTAACTAATTTTCATATATTGAACTATCTCGCGTGAGTGTTTGATCTGAAAACTAGCTGATATTGAAGGGCGAGCTAGTAGGAATACTTACCATAATAAATAATTTAGATTACTTGAGAAATCATTCCACTTTGTATGTGTCTTTCTTGCTTATAATTTTTTTAAAGATTTTATTTATTTATTCGACAGAGATCACAAGCAGGCAGAGTGGCAGGCAGAGAGAGGAAGGGAAGCAGGCTCCCCGCTGAGCAGAGAGCCCGATTTGGGGGTCGATCCCAGGACCCTGGGATCATGACCTGAGCCGAAGGCAGAGGCTTTAACCCACTGAGCCATCTAGGCACCCGATTATAATTTTTTTCTTACAAGATTATTTTTAATGATTATGGAAGTCCATTATTCTCATTTTATGTAACTTGAAGTATTTTGGAAAGGCATAAAATGAATTGATAATAAAAAACTAGAATGAACTATTTGGAGAAACTACTTATTACTTTAAAGAAAACTCTTGAAATGATTTCAAACTTGTGAAACAATGTAATTATGTAACACTTTAATGGATCTATTCAATTGTGGTGATAGATATGTAATTTTCTCATTCTGGAAGTTTTTAAGCTCTTGATATTTTGAAATTTAACTTTCTCTTTAAAAGTAATAAAGCTGGCATAGTTGTGTCAAGTGATGTCCTCAACAGTCCTACAAATGGTAGGAGCTGCGCAGTGTGCCTTTGGAGCAGCATTTTTCAAAACAAATATAACCTAAGACACATCTAATTTAAACTTTACCAGTAGTCATATTTTTAACAGTAAAAAAAGGGTGAAATTAATTTTAATGTTTTGTTTAGCTCAGCATATTCTAAATATTACTTCAACTTGTAATCATTTAATTTTCTGTGAAATTTATTTCTGAGTTTTTTTTTTTTTTGTATGAAATCTTTAAAACACAGTATGCACTTTACATACTTTTACTCAAGATGTGGCCAACATATCTCAAGATGTGTTAGCCACAGCTTGAGTGCTCAATAAAAACATGGAACTTGGGTTGTGGTACAACTTCAAAGGTCTACTCTTAACTGAATTTATAACAGAATTTTTGCAGCCATGAAATTACATTATGGGATGCTTGGCTATATCTTAACATAATAATTGTGAAGACCCTCTAGGAAGGGCAGGACTGAGGGTCAATGAGAAATGCTTTTATCACTATTTACTTAGTACTGGGGGTCTATTGCCAGCCCTCATAGTCCTCGGTATAAACTGTTTACTTACGATCACAGTTTTTTCTGATTTTTTCCTTTTTTATCAGAAAGTTAGGATCACTTAGTGTTCAGTGTAGTTGCTACTCATTTCCAGTTTATAATATTTGGCCCCAATTAGACACTCTAATTTTTAAAAAAAATTTTATTAACATATAATGTATTATTAGCCCCAGAGGTACAGGTCTGTGAATCGCCAGGTTTACGCACTTCACAGCACTCACCATAGCACATACCCTCCCCAATGTCCATAACCCAACCACCCTCTCCCTACCCCCAAATCCCCCTAGCAAACCTCAGTTTATTTTGTGAGATTAAGGGTCTCTTATGGTTTGTCTAGACATTCTAATTTTTAATAGGTACACAGATGCTCAAATAATAAAAAGGCATGCCGTGGAAAGTCTCTCTTACCCTTGTTCCCTACCATCCTAGTCCCCAAATCTCTAGTGCATGTTCATTGTGTCTCATTTATCCTATATTATGAAGCGTAAGGTTTAGGACTGTTTTTTGAGTCCTTCCTAAGGCTCTGGGTAGGGTCCTCACAATGTGTTCACAAAAGAAACCTATTTCTGTAAATGTTGCAAACATAAGATATTTTCAGCTATGGCAAGATCGCTGTCTCTTTCCACTCCAACTTTTCCTCCATTACGTCTTCCCTCATTTGGGTGGGGATACAATGGTTGCAGCCAGTTCTGGAATGCAGCCAGAGAGAAGCTGAGTCAGGGATACATTTAATTTAGGTTTAGAAGGCTATATTTATGTGGTTTATAACACTTTCGTGTAGAGTTATTGATAGCTGTTGTGATACAACTTTAGGAATATTTCTACTGTTTCATACTGAATCACTCTACTTTATGACACACAGGCGCACGGCCAGAGACTGTGTCATGGACACGTCACAGTTTATACAACATGTATAGTGGAGGAAAAACAATATCTGAAATGTAGGGGTGCCTGTGTGTCTCAGTCAATTAAGCATCTGACTCTAAGTTTCAACTCAGGTCATGATCTCACCGTCGGGGATCCAGCCCCCAGTCAGGCTCTGCTCTCAGTCGGGGTCTGCTGCAGGTTCTTTGTACCTCTCCCTGGGCCCCTCCCTGTTTGCCTGCTCTCTCTCAAATACATACATAAATAAAATCTTTGAAAAAGAATGTGAAATGTAGAGTCAAAAACCGTCTGTGGAAGGCACACCTGGATGGCTTAGTTAAATGACCGACTCTTGATTTTGGCTCAGGTCATGATCTCAGGGTCATTAAGATCGAGCCCCCACTGAGCAGGGAGTCTGCTTAAAGCTCTCTCTCTCTCTCTCTCTCTCCTTCTCCCTCTGCCCCTTCCCACTCTCTCTCAAATAAATTAATTAAAGAAAGAGTTTTACACCATCAACAAGTGTGATTGTTTCAAGAATTCAAGGATGATTTAACAACTCTAAGTCACGTAATATAGACTACCATCTGAATAGAAGAGTAAGAAACAAAAGTTACATGATTACCGCAATTGTTTCAAGGAAAGCATGTGAAAAAAGCACCAACACCCATTCTTACTTTAAAAAATCTCAACAAACTATGAATAGAAGGAAAATTACTCAACCTTATGAAGATCATCTATGAAAAATTTACAACTGAAATCACACTTAATGGTGAGAGACTGAAAACTTTTCCACATATAAGATCAGGGGAAAAAAAGGCAAGATGTCCACTATCAACACTTTTGTTCAACATCATATTAGAGGTTCTAGTCAGTGTAAAAGTTTGAGAAAAAAAAAAAACAAAAGAATCTAGTCCAGTTTGGGAAGGAAGAAATAAAATTGTGTTTATTTGCATATATCATGAGCCTGCATGTGGAAAAGTTTTCAATATCCAGGGAACATAAAAGAGGCAATACAATATTTAGCTAGTTCCTAGAATACAAAATTGGTGTGCAAAAATGAATTGTATATCTATATAGTAGCAATGAAAAACCTGAAAATAAAAGAAAATAATTTCATTTATTATAGCATCCCAAATAATAAAATACAGAGAAACATATTTGATGAAATCAAAGACTTATATACTGCAAGCCTATGGATTGGAAGACCCAATATTGTCAGATGGTTGATGGATCTATAATTGATCAATAGAGTCAACAAATTGATCTATAGATTCAACACAACCCTTATCAAAGTCTTACCATGATTTTTCAGAAATTGACAAACTGATCCTAAAATTTATATGGAAATGCAAAGTATCTAGGAGAGCCAAAACAATTCTTTTTCAACAATTTTGATTAATAAGAACTAAGTTGCAAGACTTCCACTGTCTGATAACACGACTTATTGTAAAGATGCAGTGGTCAAGAATGCGGTTACGACAGGAGGACAGCATGGAGATCAGAGTTTGACAAATTATTTTTATAAAGCGCCATATAGTAAATACTTGAGACTTTAGGGTCCCTGTTGCAATGACTCAACACAGCTGTCATAGTGCAAAAGCAGCTCAAACAAAATGTAAACACATGGGAATGGCTGTGTTCAATAAAACTTCATTAACAAAAAAATGTGGTGGGCTGATTTGGCTCACAGACCAAACTTTGTGACCCCTATTATAAATCGGTGGAATAGAATTAAAAGTTCAGGGGTGCCTGGGTGGCTCAGTGGGTTAAAGCCTCTGTCTTCGGCTCAGGTCATGATCTCAGGTCCTGGGATGGAGCCCCGCATCAGGCTCTCTGCTCGGCAGGGAGCCTGCTTCCTCCTCTCTCTGCCTGACTCTCTGCCTACTTGTGATCTCTGTCTGTCAAATAAGTAAATAAAATCTTTAAAAAAAAAAGTTCAAAAATAAACCTTTACATTTATGGTAAATTAATTTTCAACAAAGATGCCAAGAAATTAAATAAAGGATAGTCTTTTCAATAAATAACGAAGAGGCTATAGGATATCCATAGGTGGAAAAGAAAAAAATGGAATAAGTAAATAATATAAACCAGAAAACAGAACTTCACCACACTATGCTGAAAACTTAACTCCAGAGTACTTTTTTTTTTTTAGCCCTAAAAGAAATAAAAAGGTTAAATCTCTAGAAACACACAGGAGTTTATCTTCATGCCCTTGGGTTAGCAAAGAATCACATATGACACTAACAGCACAAGCTATAAAAGGAAAAATGAATAAATTTGACTTAAAAAAAAAAAAGATTATTTATTTATTTATTTATTTATTTATCGGAGAAAGAGAGAGAGAGAGCCCACAAGCAGGGGGAGCAGCAGGCAGGGGGAGAAGTAGGCTCCTAGCTGAGCAGGGAGCTCAATATGGGACTCGATCTCAGGAACCCCGGACCATGACCCAAGCCAAAGGAGGACACTTAACTGACTGAGCCACCCAGGTGTCCCTGGATTTCTTTAAAATTAAGGATTTCTTTAAAAAAAGGATTTCTTTAAAATTAAAAACTTGTGCTTCAGAAGAAAAGATTAAGAAAATGAAAAAATAGGCCAGAGACTGAAAGAAATATTTGCAAACCATATGTCTGATAAAGAACAAGAACTGAGAATTTATTTAAAAAAACTCTTATAACTGAGAAGATGATAAATAACCCAGTTACTGGTAGACAAGAGACTTGAATAGACATTTTTACCACAGAAGACATGAATGGCTTATTTGCATGAGAAAGTGCCCAACATTATTAGTTATTAGGGAAATAAAAGTTAAAGCCACAATCGGATGTCACTATACACTAAGAATGCTTATAATCAAAAAGGCACACAACACCAAGTATTTTGGCAAGAATGTAGAGAGATGGGAACTCTCATACGCTGCTGGTGGAAACATAAAATGGTACAGCCACTTGGGGAAAGAGTTCGGCAATTTCTTTAAAAGGGAGACATCAACTTCCTGTGTGACTTCCAGATTTCATTCCTAGGAAAAATGGAAACATAGATCTGCAAAAAAGGCGTATAGGTAAATGTACTGGTTGGCATTATTCATAATGGCCCCAAACTGAAAACAACCCAATTATCAATCAATAAGTTAATGGATAAACAAACTGAGATTTATCTATACAAGTAGAATGGATTCAGCATTGACAAAGAACAGCATACTGGGGGCACCTGGCTGGCTCCGTGGGTTAAGCCTCTGCCTTAGGCTCAGGTCATGATCTCAGGGTCCAGCGGGGAGCCTGCTTCCTCCTCTCTCTCTGCCTGCCTCTCTGCCTACTTGTGACCTCTCTGTCTCTGTCAAGTAAATAAATAAAATCTTAAAAAAAAAAAAAAAAAAAAAAAGAATAGCATACTGGTAGAGGCTACAGCATGGACACTTCAAAAACATTGTAAGTGAAAGAAGCCAGACACAAAAGGTGGCTGGTTGCATGATTCTATTTATAGGAAATGTCCAGGGAGGTAAGTTTAGACTTGGACAACTCACCAGAGTTTGCCCAGGGCCAGTCCTAGGAATGGGGACTGACAGAAAATGGGTTGAGGGGAAAAATGGATCGTGATGGGACACCACTCTGTTAGTTTTTACTAACATTCACTGAATTTTTTACTTATGACAAGTGAATTCTATGCTATGTAAATTACACTTCAGTGACGCTGTAAAGAAAATAATAGGGCCATTTTCTCATTTTAAGACATCAAGGTCCCATCAGTGGTTTGACCGCGTTGTCAGGATTCATCTAATCTCACCTTCCAATCTTCCATCTTTCCCATGCTGGCCTTCACCCTCCTGTGAGCTACCCTATGACATCGGCGGCCATTGATCTAGGCATTATTTTCACACTCAACTCGGAAAGAAGGGAGTGGGAGGAAACAGGATTCTGGCAGTTGTGTCCATTCACTTTTCTCCCATATGCTGTAAGTAGGTTTCATTTGCATGTTATTGGACAGACCTCCATTGAGCATGCAGTTTCCCAGGGATTCTCAAGGGAATCTGAGAAAGTGTTCATTTACGTGTCTCCTCTCTCTGTAGGAAGACAAGGAAGAGGGTTTGGGAATGGGTATTAGGATATTCAGCCAACAATTTCTGGGTCTTCTTTTCCATCAAAGAATATCAACATAGGGGCACCTGGGTGGCTCAGTGGGTTAAGCCTCTGCCTTCAGCTCAGGTCATGATCTCAGGGTCCTGGGATCAAGCCCCGTGTTGAGCTCTCTGCTCAGCAGGGAGCCTGCTTCCCCCTTTCTCTGCCTGCCTCTCTGCCTACTTGTGAGCTCTCTCTCTCTTTCAAATAAATAAATAAAATCTTAAAAAAAAAAAAAAGAAAGAAAGAATGTCAACTTAAACAGATTTCGTTACATTGAATGGGACTGAATCATTTATGTAGCTATTTTGTGGAGGAGAGGGGATATCACTTTAGAATAAGTGAATTATCCTAAAGATATATAATTATGTTTCTCCTTACAACCACACAGCTTTAATCATTACTGCAGTTTCCTCTTTGGTATAAAAATACAGATTAAGCGTCATAATGATGGGAAGGACCTTAAGATAAATATTAGAATAGCTGCAATTCTCATGCTTAAAATATTCTTTATTAAGAAAGAAATTTAGACAGATGATCAAAACAGTTGGTGTAAGGACAGAAAAAAGAAACAAATACTGCTTTATTTTAATGCAACAGGCTCAAACCAGTCTTAAATACGTCTGCAAAATCTTTTATGAAGAAAGAGTCACATGAGGTATCAGACGGAAGCATTTGTTGTTTCACTCTAAATACCCAACTAAATTTCCAGTAGAAGAGGTTTACTTGACTTATCAGAGTCTATCAGTGTATCTCCTTCTGCCCCCACGTCCAGGGGTGTCTGTACTGGTAGCTCAAAACCAAGCATTCTATTTATACCATAGAAACTGGCCAATGTATATATCCGTGTTTTTTTCTTCCTGAAGAGCAGTTAAACAACGACTAGCATACTTCTGTCCACCTATAGCAATTCTGGGGCGACAGGAGGACACGCACATACAAACTCTTCCCCTCCTGTAACACAATATGAATCCCCAAATGATCTATTTGCTTTTTCTTTGAGGGATTATTTTTTTTCCTAACTGGCAACACTGACATCAACACCAGCATTAAGGTGGTCAGGGCCTTAAAAAAAAAAAAAAAATTAAGCCAGGAGGGGTGTCTGGGTGGTTCAGTCTGTTGAGCATCAGACTCTTGATTTCGGCTCAGGCCATGATTTCAGGGTCATGGGATCCAGCCCTGTCTGGCTCGCCTACCACTCAATGGGGATTTGCTTTAAGATTCTCTCTCCCTCTCCCTGTCCCCCTGCTTTCATTCTCTGTCTCTCTCTCTCAAATAAATAAATCTTTTAAAAAATTAAGCCATGAAAATATTGGGAGAGGTAATTTTGCATGTGTGTGTACAGGATATACTTAAAAAAAATAAATTCATGGCACAGTGGATTTGTGCAAGGGCAATATGGAAATCTTTTGGCGGGAAAGCTCTGGTTAGCATTATCACGTCAGCAGACTTAGGACAAAGTAAAGTCTTCCACAGGGGGCTGGGACCAGGGCAGAAAATTAGTCTACAGCGCTGGTCCCCAGTGTCCAGGAATGAGGGATTTTGTTCCCTGAATATCATTAAAAGCTACTATCAGAGCATAGAAATATGGTAGAGGAACTGCTCCTACTACTCCTGGTATCCCAGATGGTAGCAGCTCTCTTTGACCCTAGATGCCCTTGAATGATTGGGGCCAGGGTAGAAGCTTGAAGAAATGTGAGTGTGAGGATGAGGCTGAGCACAAAGGATTCTATGTACATCAGGCACACAATTCTATTTCATTTTCAGTGAGATGATTCTAGACTAGATGCTCCTAATTTCTTTCAGGTTTGCGATTTAAGGAGGTACCTTTAATAAAGAGAGTATGCACCACATCCAGCAAGGCAGAAAACCCTTGGACCCCCCATTATACTTCCTGTGCCTGTCAAAAGACTCACTCTTGGCAGAACTGATCAAATGAACAAAATTCTTTTGTTTAAGATATGGTATCATATCTTGTCTTTGAACATTAAAAATCACAAGTCGATTATGACTTCATGTCATACAAATGTACATTTCTGGAATCCCAGAATTGGACTTTCAGGTGGTCTGCCTCATCTTTTCCCACTTTGTCCAGCAAGAGGTAGCCTGGTCTCTGCTTGAACATTTCCACAAATCAGGAATGCAAGATCTCAGGATGCTGTACTCTACTGTTAGACGGGCTAAAGGTCTACCTTATATTGACCTGAAATTTGTCTTCATGAAAGTTCCCCTCTTTGGTCCTGATGTGGATCTTAAGAAACATTTTTTTTTTTTTTTTTCCAGCTATCTAACCTTCGGTATCTGTGACAGCCACATTATATTCTAGCTTGTTCAGAGTGACAGGCAGCTAAACTCTCCAGTTTATCAGGTGAGATTTGATTAAACCACATTTCTCTCATTTTGTACTTGTGTTGTTGGATTTTTAAACTTAGCAGTAGGACTTTACAATGATCTCAAATCAATTTTATTCTTTCAGATTTGATCAATGTTTCCACCCAGTCAAGATATTTTTGAATTCCTAGTTTTATCATTCAAAGAATTATTCTCCCCCAGCCTTATATCATTTGAATATTTGATTGAGCACCCTGTTTCCCCCTATGCAAGCGATCAGTTAACATTTTTCAATGGACCAGAGCAGAGTCCCAGAGCACGCCTCCAGTCCCTTCTTGTTGGTGAATAGGTTGTGGATTTGGTTTTTTCTAACAATTACAAATCCACTTTGTTGTCCTTGAATCCAATCCATCCATAAGGACATTGTGATGTTGTGATATAAGGAGATTATATATTTGGTTTTTGCCCCCAGATCCTGGTACAGAGCTTCTCAAACCATTGTCATTTTCTAAGCATAGAGTGATAAGAGCATCTTTTGTTAAAATATTTGGTTTTTATCCCTGGTTCCTGAAATAGCTCCAAAGCAAGAAAAGAGAAAGGAGTGTCTTTTGTTATTTGTAACAAGCCACACCTGAGTTTATGCTAATGAGGTGACATCTGGAAAGCTTGTGAGGATGTGGGATGGTTGCCAGAGGAACCAACCAGGAGATCAGAGGACTGGGGATTTTCAGCCCCACCTCCTGACCTTTAGGGAGAGGTGAGGGGTTGGAAACCCCCTATTAATCATTAATAGCCAATGATTTAATCAATCCCACTTACTCGATGAAGCCTCCATATAAAGCCCTAACCAAGGGGCTTGGGGGAGCTTCTGGGTTGGTGAACACATTGAGGGGGTGGGAGGGTGATGCTCCCAGAGAAAGCATGGAAGCTTCAAACCTCTTCCACATCCCTTGCACTCTGTACCCCTTACCCATCTGTCTGTTTCTGACTTGCAGCCTTGAAAATAAAGCAGTAATAGTAAGAACACTGTTTTCCCGAGTTCTGTGAGTTGTTCTGGCAAATTATCAAACCTTAGGAGGGGGTCTTGGGAACCTCTGATTTGTATTCAGGACTCAGACTGGGGACCTGTACTTGAGATTCAGCACTGCAGTGGGGCAAGTCTGAATGGGACTGAGCCCTTCACCTGTGGGGTCTGATGCCAACTCCAGGCAGTCAGTGTCAGGATAACCCACGCCTTTGGTGTCAGAAGTGGCATGAAGGGCACCTGGGTGGCTCAGTGAGTTGAGTGTCTGACTCCTGATTTTTGATTAGGTCATGACCTAGGGTCATGAGATGGATCCCCCCATTGGGCTCTGCATGCAGCTGGTGTCTGCCTCTCTCTCTCTCCCTCTTCCCCCCTTCTTGAATAAATAATTCTTAAAAAAAAGAAAAAGAAAAAGTGGCGTGAGCCATAGGAGCAGTAGAGAAAGCCAGAAGTCTTCTTTTAGACTCCATTCATGAGTATACTTCTAATGAACCCATGGCAACTTCCCTTGCCCACCTCTTGCTTTTCTATTAAAAGCAATTATATGGCTGTTTGTGTCTGTGTTGAAGTGTATAAAATATAGAAGGAAAATGTCTAAAAAGTGAAGCTTTCCTTTTATTTCCCTGCTCTGGTTTCATGGCTTTATAATGGAGGAAAGATGTTAGGATTTGGGGCTGATGGCCAAAAAATAATTCTTGAGATGTGGTTTTATTCAAGCATGGGGACAGGACCTGTGGGCAGAAAGAGCTGCACTGGGGTCATGTGGAGAGGCTGATTATCTATTTTCAAGTTGGGAGGAGGTTAGGGAGAGTATAAGTTTCTAAGGAATTTTGGAAGCAAGGTTTCCAGGATCGTGAGGGGGCCAGCTGTCGTTGGGAAAAGGTCATTTATTACTGTCTAATAAAACCTTAATCATGAGACCCTTCGGATGTGTATCAGGGGGTCATCTGTTTGGGGGAGGATTACCAACATACAAGTTGGAGGGTGGAGATAAAGGAAGTTTCCAAAGGAATTTTCTTTTAAGATTTTATTTATTTATTTGACAGGAAGAGACAGAGAAAGAGAAAGAGAGAGAGAGCGCACTAGGAGGGGGAGCATCAGAGGGAGAGAAAGAGAAGCAGGCTCCTTGCCGAGCAGAGAGCCCGATGTGGGGCTCCATTCCAGGACCTTGAGATGAAAACCAGAGTGGAAGACGGACTCTTAACTTATTGAGCCACCCAAGTGCCCTCCAAAGGAATTTTTACATGTTAAAGTAGACTTAGAGGATCCTAGGGGGTTGGACTATGATTGCCTTTTGCCCTTAACTAAGTATTAACATCAAGGCAGAGGTCACTGTGTCTGTTTCAGGGACTTGTCGAGAGGCTATAGACAGTAAGGAAATTTAATTTTTCTTCTGCCTTTGTTTCCCACATCATTTTCTCAGAGGAAACCACTGCAAAATCGATGTGTGTCCTTCTGGTTACTTTCTTACACATTTCCATATATATGCATTAATATACATACTTCCTTAAATATACATTGGGTGGTGCTCTATATATCTTCACTTAATAAAATTCATGAGGATCTCCCATGATGGTACACATTCTCTTTAATAGCTTCAAAATAATCCTCAATTTACCACAATTTACTACTCCCCAACTATGGAACATTTAGTTGTTGCCAATTTTTTGCTTTAATAACCCATGCTGCTACAGCAATGTCCACAATAGCCAAACTATGGAAAGAACCTAGATGTCCATCAACAGATGAATGGATCAAGAAGATGTGGTATATATACACAATGGAATACTATGCAGCCATCAAAAGAAATGAAATCTTGCCATTTGCAACAACATGGATGGAACTAGAGCGTATCATGCTTAGCGAAATAAGTCAAGCAGAGAAAGACAACTATCATATGATCTCCCTGATATGAGGAAGTGGTGATGCAACATGGAGGCTTAAGTGGGTAGAAGAATAAATGAAACAAGATGGGATTGGGAGGGAGACAAACCATAAGTGACTCTTAATCTCACAAAACAAACTGAGGGTTGCTGGGGGGAGGGGGTTTGGGAGAAGGGGGTGGGATTATGGACATTGGGGAGGGTATGTGATTTGGTGAGTGCTGTGAAGTGTGTAAACCTGGTGATTCACAGACCTGTACCCCTGGGGATAAAAATATATGTTTATAAAAAATAAAAAATTAAAAAAAAAAAATAATAACCCATGCTGCTACAAACATCCTTTTATCTTTAGGTATATGAGAAAGAAATTCGATAGTGTCGACTCCCAGACATGGAATTGTGCTCTTAAAAAGCATGCACACTTTAAAATCCTGACGAATACTACACATTTTTCAACACATTTCTATTTCTTTCAAGAGTAAGCCTGGTAAACCTACAGCCCAGCTATACAAAGTCTGGTCCTCCAGCAAGTGGAATTGGCTGGCCTGGGAGCTTTTTGGAAACGTAGACTCTCAGGCCCCAGCCAGGCACACTGAATCAGAATCCACCATTTAACCAGGTGATTCACATGGTCATTGGTCTGAAAAGCATTGCCCTATATAGTCTTTTCCTCACTAAAATAAAATATCACCGACCTGAGGAGTCAGTCTTTGACTTTCATGCTGCTAATAAATGTTTCTTGAGTGCCTACTGCCTTCTAGATACCCGGTTTACACACATCAATTTTCTCAATCCTCAAAGCAGCCCTTGAAGACAGATACCATTATTAGTCCTTTTCCAGAATGGGAATTTGGGGACTGATCCAACAACAGTGAATGGCAGAACTGAACCTGCTTCTAAATAACACCCAAACCTCCTATGGGTGACCTATGGAACTCCGGGTCAGAAAGCGACTCAGCAGGGTCTATTTGTTCCTATAAATACTCTTTCCTGGGGGAGCTTAAGGATCAGAGTTGACTACAGTTTCCTATTTCTACATTTCCTGAAAGAGTAAGTTAAAGGTAAAAAATAAAACTCATGACTGTCAATCCTTGTAGAGATTGCTGCTGCTGCAAGGGGCCAGGTTCACCATTCGAGGTCACTAACCTCCACGGTTTCCCGTGAGTCCCCCCCTTCTATGTCCCTTTAGTTGTAGGTCCCATAAGCCCAGTTTTAAATTGAACATAGAATACAGTTTCATCACTACAAACAGCTGGGCTTCTGTCTGCTTCTGCGACTCAGATATTACAGCCATGCCCCAAATTTGCCACTCATTTCAGGGATGTGCTGATTTCAACTTCAAAGGAAGTCTTGGGCTGAAATCACTTTCAATAAAACTTTCATATTTCCTTCTTGGTACTTTTGGTATGAAGGCATAGGTATGTGTGGTTATCATAATGCATAAGACCTTCGTGATTATTGCTGAGAGATCTGTGATATTCATTTATTGAAAGATGTCCCAAAAGCTAGAGATTCCATTCTTCTAAATAGCCAATAGACTCCCAGCATTAATTTAGGCACCAAGAGAATCTGAACAAATTGTGCAAGGCCTTTATAACTTGAAGGCCTCCTTGGAGGCATTTCTTGAATTTGGGCCCCATCATAAACATATTTTCTACATAAATATTAGGTAGGCTCACTCTGTTAGTTCGATTGGCTTACATATTATAAAATAAAAAGAGGGGCTCCTGGGTGGCTCAGTGGGTTAAGCCTCTGCCTTTGGCTCAGGTCATGATCTCCGGGTCCTGAGATCGAGCCCTGCTTCGGGCTCTCTGCTCAGTGGAGAGCCTGCTTCCCTCTTTCTGTCTCTCTGCCTGCCTCTCTGCCTGCTTGTGATCTCTGTCTGTGAAATAAATATAATCTTTTTAAAAAAGAGAGAAAAGAAAGGATAGCAATGATAGATAAAGTATATATTAAAAATTATCCCAGCACGTGGGCGGCTCAGTCAGTTGAGTGTCCCACTCTTGATTTAAGCTCAGGTGGGGACCTCAGGGTCCTGAAATGGAGCCCCATCTCGGGCTATGTGCTCAGCATGGAGTCTGCTTGTCCCTCCCCCTCTGCTCCTTGCCCCTGTCCACTCGCTTGCTCTCTCTCAAATAAATAAATCAATAAATATCTTAAATAAATAAAAATTATCCCCCAAAAAGGAAAGAAAAAAATTTAAAAAAGGAAAGCTATTTCACTAATGGAATGCCATAACATTCCCTCTTTGATGTGTTTTCCTGACTTAAGACCCCAAGGACGTCTGTGAGTGAAACATTTATAAGAGAAACAAAAGACCTTACTAAATTATGCAAAAAAAAATTCACTTGCGAGGTAAGGATGATGAGCAGAGCTGGGGGAAATAATTTATTTCCATATTCTGTTCTTGGGAAAGAGAACCTAGAGAGTCTCTTGCAAAGTCAAATGATGGCTTGGGTAATTTTAAAAATCAGTTACAATGGAATATATAGCAGTTTGTTAAATTTTTCAAAATGACTTTCATAAAATGTAAAATCTTGACTTTTTTGTACAGATAAAATGAATAAGTATCAAAGAGTTTAAGTCACTGATGAATAAGGGGACCAATAAGATGCTACAACCAGTTTCAAGGAGAATTTAAAAAGTGGAGGCTTAGGTGGACCAAACTGGCTCTTTCTGCTGGTAGAGGAGAGAGAGCAACTGTCTCTCCCTTGACAGAATTTAGTTGCAGGTCTATTGACCAAAAAATACTGCATTGTATTTGTTACCTCCAACTTACTGGATGATAAAATAGCTCAAAGACAATAAAAGACACAAGCCCCAGAGACCCCCTACAGATAACCCAAAAGAATGTTCTCCAAGCAGAACACAGTTTTGCATGGAAAACACCCAGTGAACTCATGGTACAGTTCAAAGTCTTTTACAACTTTTCCCACATAGATGATGTAAAACCGAATGTAAGTATGCCTAATTCTTCTTTTTTTTTTTTAAGATTTTATTTATTTATTTGACAGACAAGAGTTCACAAGTAGGCAGAGAGGCAGACAGAGAGAGAGGGGGAAGCAGGCTCCCCACTGAGCAGAGAGCCCGATGAGGGACTTGATCCCAGGACCCCAGGACCCCAGGACCAGGACCCGAGCCAAAGGCAGCGGCCCAACCCAATGAGCCACCCTGGTGCCCAAGTATGCCTAATTCTTGTCTAAAGTTTTTAGTATTTCTGATGTAGACGTAGCCTGGTCAGATTCCTTGTCCTACCCAAAAGAGCAGTGGTGTACATTTATTTTCAAATGGGGAAGAGTCATCTTTTATTTGCGGAAGCAGAAGATTAAGATGGCTGTTGAGGCCTCTAATTCCCTGTGGAAGTGTGCCTATCATGTGGTATTATAATGAGATCATGCTAGAGAGAAGGGGAGGTATCAGGGAAGAAGAAGGGTCAGAACTGAGAGAGAGAAATGGGGGGATCCTTGGTGGGTCTACCCCCTGGAGTCATCAAATGAAATACCAAGAAGCAGTTCAAAGATTTTCAGTATTTCCAGAAACCCATCTGTAAATTCTTCTAAACCCTGCAAAATGTATTATCTCATTTTCTTTTATCAGATCGAATTAATTTGTGTTTCCCTGAGAAGCCATGAATTTTCTGAATTTTTCTCTTTTGACTGCCTGATCCAAGAGTTGCATATATGTGGCATACACTCTCTCCCTCCGTTGATTCTCTGTAATTTTTTCATCCTGAAGTTCAAATGGCCTGCCTACCACCAATAATAACAGTAAAGCAACTTCCGATGGAGCTCTCATATTCTGATCAAAGCTAGTTCTCTCAAGGTGATTCACAGTCTCAGATTCTCTAAAACCGGTGCAAACATTTATGTCATTGTTAATATATCAGCAAAGCTTCAGCTGGATCCAAGACTAGAAATAAAATTAGAGCAGTGAACTCATTAGCATTGTGTGTACTAAGAGAAACTGGCAGTTAGTTTTCCTATTTACCACTTGAGAAGGGAAGGGGGTTTGTCACGTTTAAAACCTAAAGCATTGACAAGGTTCCCCTCAAATCTCGAGATTCAAATAGAATCACTAGTGGCAGCATGCAACATCATCTTTAAGAAATACGAAAATTGGCACCAAAGAACCAGTTGCTCTGCATCTGGGAGAAAGAATTGAGCGTGTTTCGGCTGTTGAGCTTTTTAGAGCAACGAAATTGCTTCTCTTCTGACTGAGAAGCTGTAATTGTAGCTCTGATAGAAAGATTTCTTGAGACAAATTCTTCTTTTTAACAGTCTTGATTGGATTGTTTGCCTTTCACTGAAAATCGTGCATGCCAGCGAAGCTTTGTGCAAAAGTGCACTAGCCTCTGTGCTATTTTTCTGCAAGATCTAAAAGCTGATGCTCTTTGGGCTGTCGCTTCCACTCCTGGTTGAAGTGACTTAACCCTGCAGAGGAATTGATCACTTAGGACGCTTGGGTCTGTCTGCCTTTCAGAAAGCTTTGCAGAAGCCAGAGAAGGTGCTTGTAGAGAGGAATGGAAGAGGCTCTAGAGGCATTTTGTCATCTATTTTTTCTCTTCTTTCTCATTTTTTTTTCAGATGCTAATGCGGGCTACTAAAAGCATCTTTCATTCCTTATGCCTAGCAACTGATTTGCTTCAGGAACAGGCAATTGTGTTGTGGCAAAGGAGAGGAATTTTGATTCTCATGGGAGGTTACGCGGATTCTTGAGTCGGAAGAGGCTGGGTTTGAATCCAGCTCTGTCTCTTAACAGCCCTGTGACCTGGGATGAGTTACTTCATGCTGTTCTGCTTCCTCATCTGTGAAACAGGGGTCATGACATGAGTGCCTACCTCAAAGCGTTATTTTCTCATTATTTTTTCATGGGTTATTTTAGAAATTCAGTGAGCTGACTTTTGGAAAGGGCTTAGATCACAACTTGGCGCTTGGTACATGTTATATATTTTGAATTAGTTAGTAAAGTTAAACTAATTGCTTTCAATTGTGAAGTCTAGAAACAAGCTAAATGCCCCTCAGTAGGATGCTGATTAAATAAGATATGCTACATTTGTACAGAAGCATACAATGAACATATCAAAAAGAGCATGGCAAGTTCCCTTGTTCAATATGGGAAGATCTCCAAGAAAAAAAAAAAAAAACCCACATACATAAAATATGCACATAGAAAATGAGGTCTGGAAGAACACACAGGTAACCAGAATCAACAATTTTTCCTGAGTGGCAAAGAGAGATGTGGAAATCCAGAAGGCTTCTATTTCTTTATATACCCATCCTTCTACTAAACCAATTTAATCCAGTTTTGGTTATTACTTTCTCAATAAAAATGTAGTTCATTATGATTTTATTCAGGAAAAAGAGAGTAATCATGAAAGAACTTAATGTGAACTTAAATTTTTTTACCTAAAAGGATAAAGACAAACAGGAGATTCTAGACTACTTTGCTGGTTTTGTTTGCCTTAAACACAACGTTAGTATTTTCTTTGGGAACTGAAAGTTGGCCCTGGAAATCCTCAACCCTTGTCTTCTTCTCCCAGGCACGATGTGGGGCTATGGCAGAGTGAGTAACTCACTAGACCTGAGGTGCATTTGATGACTTCTAGGTATGGAATGGAACGTGCTTCAATCTTCCTTCAGGAGTTTTGTTCATTTTTGCGAGATGTGGATCCTTGTTAAGAGGAGAACAACAGAACCAGAAAGTGAGTTGCTACAGGGAAAACATGTAAAGCCAGTGATTCCTTATAAATTGATAGCCTGGTTGTCTCAGACATTTTCCCAATCAGTTTCCTGTGATGCCTATAATTCTCACCAACAGTCACCACTTAGGGTTAAGGCATAGACCCTCTAGACAAGGATTTTAATGAAGAGGAAACCATTATGCGTGGAAGGCAAAAGGTGAAGAAATTGAAGTGAAAGAGGTTTGGGTAGCGACGGTGAGCGTGGATGTCAGCAATAACATCAAGAATTTTTGTGGTCAACATTAGGTTTGGATCTTGGCTCTGACGCTTACATGTTCACCTGGGGCGTAAGCTCACATTTTCAAGCCTCATTTTTCTACTCAGTAAGATGAGGGTGATAATACTTGGATGGGTGATAAAACAAAATACCTGGATTTGCTATATTTTCCCAGAGCCAGAAGAGCACTGGGCCTCTAGGTATTCAATACATCGCTGTTGAATATACGAAATGTGGTGATATAAGGCAACTCAAATGTAGGAGGTGACAAGTGTATATTACTTTTCTTTTTTGGTCCTGCAGAGCAATTGATAAGGTTCTTCTTGATCCGTTCCCCATGAAGATAGAGGATTATGGGTTTGAGGCAAGGATGAGTATCCTCTTCACTGGCTCTGATCAAGGGTAGATGAATGGGAAACTGCCAGTCTGGTGACAGGTTTCAAGACTTCCCATGGGACTCTGTCCTTTCTACCCCATTAAACATTTTTGTCATTTACTTGAGTAAGAGTATAAATGGCATGGTTCATCACATATTTATATGACTCTAAGCTGTAAGAAAGGATATACTGGAGAAAAGAATCAGGAAACTTTGATTGATTAACTTGAGGGACAGAATTAAATGAGATTTGACTGGATATTATTAAAAAGTCTTGTGTTTGGCCCCCGAAACCCTAAAACTCACGTACAGGATGTGGGAGACAGCGTTTAATAGCTATGTATGGGGATAAGTCACAGAAATTTTTGTCTTCAATAAACTGGACACATACCAACTTCAAATATTGTTTGCATCAAACGAGTCATGTGATGTTGAGTTGCATTGATGGAAGCATGGTGTCGACTCAAGTTAGGGCATGGTCACAATTTCCCTTGTGATTCCTTGAAGGCTATATCCTACTCTCAGAATCCCAGTTCAAAAACAAGATATAAAAATTAATTTGAGGGATGCCTGGGTGGCTCAGTTGGTTAAGCAGCTGCCTTCAGCTCAGGTCATGATCCCAGCGTCCTGGGATCGAGTCCCACATCCGGCTCCTTTCCCTCCGCAGGGAGCCTGCTTCTCCCTCTGACTCTGCCTTCCACTCTGTCTGCCTATGCTAGCTCTCCTCACTCTCTCTGACAAATAAATAAATAAAATCTTAAAAAAAAAAAATTAATTTGAGATTAGAGATGACTGATCAGGACCATGAAGAGACTTGGCACTAGGTGTGTGAGGTTTGATTGAAGAAATGGAAAATTTAGCCTGAAGGAAAATCTTAAAGGAGGTTAAGATATCGCTGGGCTGTCATATGAGAAAGAAATTAGATTTGATCAACAAGGTACAAACAGGTAAACTATCTTTTTTTTTTTTTTAAGATTTATTTGAGAGAGAGAAAAAGAAAGAGGAGTGTGTGTGTGTGTGTGTGTGTGTGCAGGAGCTGGGGGAGGGGCAGAGGAGGAGGGAGAGAAGCAGACTGCCCACTGAGCACAGAGCCTAACACAGACTGGGGCTGGATCCCAACACTGAGATCATGCTCTGAGTTGAAATCAGGAGTAGGATGCTTAACCAACTGAGCCACCTAGGTAACCCCAAGTAAACTATCTTTAATGGGGAGATTTAACAGAGAGATTTTGTCTCAGTCTAAGGAGGAATTTTGATGGGGAAAAGCTGATGGGGTAAATAATAGTGTTTTGTTTTGTTTTTTTTTCACTGTAAAACCAATGCATGGGGGCACCTGGGTGGCTCAGTCGTTAAGTGTCTGCTTTTGGCTCCAGTCATGATCCAAGGGTCCTGGGATGGAGCCCCGCATCAGGCTCCCTGCTCAGTGGGGAGCCTGCTTCTCCCTCTCCTATTCCCTCTGCTTGTGCTCCCTCTCTCGCTGTGTCTCTCTCTGTCAAATAAATAAATCAATTGAAATAAAATAAAATAAAGAAAAAAAGAATGCAGGTCCTTTTAAAAAATCAGAAAACAAAAAATGTTGGAATATAAACATTGTTAATATTTTTAAACCTCACCATCTGTTTAAACTCAAGCGTGCTAGTACACTGTTGAAAAACGTTTTGAGTTTAATAGTTCACTAAACTTGGCAGATGTTCATACAGCGGTTGGTCCAGAAGTCCACATCGAAGTTACAGACAGGATGGCACTTAGGTTAAAGAACATTTTGGGTTCTTTTGCAACCCGAGAGCCTTATATCTTATTATCTTACAAGTGCAAGAAGCATCAATTCTCTTGCGACTGTAGCTCTGTGACTGACCTTGGCTCTAGGCCACCTGTGAATATGTGAGTGTTAGCTCAATCCTTGGATTCTAACAGGCTTTATCCACTGCTGGTTAACTAGAATGGAAAGCTGATGTAGTTGCCAAGCAACGCAGATTTGGAGAAATATGCCTCCTTTTTCTAGTATACCAGATAAGTGGATAAACAAACATTCTTTTGAAATGACTCAATCTTCTCCAATGGGTGTAGCTATAAAATGAATGAGAGGACCAAGGCGGATCTTTAGGTAACTCAGGGCAAAAATGTCTATGAATAAATAATCTAATAATTTGAAACCTAAATTTTTTGACCCACGGGAATAATTTCTTCCATCTTACACCCTAATGTGTGAGCAGTAGAACATCTCGGCAGCTCTGTGTTTGCTGATGAGGGTGCGATATAGTGTGTAGCAAAAGAAATACAGAAAGAAGACAACAGAATCAGTGGCTAAGTGGGCAACTGTATTTATTCTATAATTTGGAGCTGACTTGTGAGTTGGAATGTCTTTTTTTAGAATCTTGGACCACAGTCAGTAGCTGCTAGCAAGACAATGAGGTCAGTTTCTGGCAGCAATGGAATGGTTGCTTCCCCAACTAGACTGTGAGCTCTTTGAAGGCATTTATTTTTGTCTTGCACAATGTCCAGAAAGCACAGAGCACTAGACCTTAATTTATTACGATTACAGATTAAAGATGTCCTTGCCATAAGGTATACTTACGTTTTCCAAATTTATGGGCACAAAATATACATGTAATACTAAATAGATATAATAAAACACGAACCAATCAAGATACCTGAAATGACTCAAGTGAATCCTCTGAATATATTTATGATATATTTATGATAGTTTAAAGCTTAAGCCGAGACAAGCACTTCTCATTAAACGGTGGTAAAATATTGGTATTCATTTATCAAATCTTTTTTAAACAACTCACTACCATGCTTGGCGTTTAAAAGACGGTGGCGTTTCAAAATACTCAGTGTTTATAACTCCATATTTTTTCTTTTTCTGTTAAAAATGACAAGTATTGGGGCGCCTGGGTGGCTCAGTGGGTTGAGCTCCTGCCTTCCGCTCAGGTCACGATCCTGGAGTCACAGAATCCAGCCCTGCGTCTGGCTCCCCGCTTTGCAGGGGGTCTACTTCTCCCTCTGTCCTTCACCCTGCTTGTGCTCTCTCTCTCTTTCTCTCAAATAAATAATGAAATCTTAAAAGAAAATGACATGTATTATTTTATAATTTGAGAAAACCAAGGAAGATCGCAGCTAGTCCTATCAGAGAGAACGACATCTGTCCCAATCATGCTAACCCAGGCACTGTTGGTTACCCACAGGGCAGGGAGTGAGACCAGAGGGAGGATGGAGTGAAAATCCTGAACACTGGGGTGGAAAGCCCCTCCCTGTTCCTGGACTGCTCTAGAGGTGGCCTGGGTTTAAGGGCTGACAGCCCGCCCTCAGTCCTGGCCCCAGGATTCTGCAGCGGGCACGGTGGTGGCAGCTACAACTTTCCTCTCCCGTCTCCATGCTACACAACCTGCTGAGCCATCCCCACTCTCGCCCCTCCCCACACTGCACTCTTGGTGATTTCTAAGGGTTTTGCATTGTCAACGGCTTTGGCAGTCCCCAGATCCCAGAGACACAAGAGGAAGGGAATGGAGGCAAGTTTTCTTGTAGCCCTGCAGGACAAATGGTTTGAGGGAGAAAGACCAGGTGGGTTCTTTAAGAGCAAGATCACATCTCAGTCCCTTTTGTGTCCTTAGCATGCCAGCACAGAGCCTGAACCCAGCTGAGGGGGTCGGGGAATGTGGCCATGGGGAGAGGACCATGGCCGCACTATTGCCGTAAAAGGGTGTGAGAGATTTTCAAGCTTATGAGGATCTGAGATGTAATTTTACTTCTGCCACGAGTTTATGGTCTTGGAAAAACGAGTGGATCTGTGCTGTGATTCTCTGTGAGACACATAAGTAGGCTGAATTGTGTGTTCTTGGCAGTGCCTTAGCCCTTAACCTTTGGTGTCCACAGGAATCTGGCTTCTGTTTCCAGAGAGAAGAGTAACATCCTACAGGAATATTCAGTTCACAGTATCAGGAGCACCCGTCAGCACGTTCAAGGCTCAAAACCAAGATTCCTAATTTCCCGTGTTAGAAGAACCTCACGGACTCACGATGAGAAATTCAGGAAAGCACGCAGAAAACAAGGCAGCACCACTGACAGATAATCCTGGGAACTCTGGAATCAACTTTTAAGTGAAAGTAGCTATTTACTATAATTTGGTAGAAGCCAGCTTGGAGGCCTGCTAACAAGGATATAATGGGACTCCGTAATATGTAATAAGTAGCTTTCTCTTAGGAAGAAGATCCTTTATCATGTTTAAAGGATTCTGCTTACATACGGAGGTGGGAGAATGTTGCCTTTCAGAATTTGAAGACTATGTAGGTTTCTTTTAGGAAGATGGGCCAAGGCAAAAGGAGAGGCACAATACCAGTAGGGTTTGTTTGTGTGCAGATACGGGAGGATTTTAAAATTCAATTAATTCTTAATTCAAGACGTTGTCTTAGTAACTCCTATTTCAAGATGCTCAGGGCTTGCAACATAATTCATAGCTTCACCAAGGCAGGAGAAAAATAGAAGAAGACAGAACCTTAAAATACCTTTGCCAATTAAATCCTGAATTATTTTTGACTCTGAGAATAGTCAGTCATTTTATTTAAGCCGTTGAAGATGATAAAGAACACATTGATTCCTCATGCTTCCAACTTAACATTCCCATTCCTTCACAATCTTCAATGTGTTTGGGGGTTTCACCTTATCTCCTTCTACTTCCAAATCCAAGATGTTAAAAATAGATACAAAGACCAGCTTGCTATTGGATCCATACCCTGAAGGCTAATGCCACCATAATGGAGTTCTTGACCCAAGTCACCAAATTCCCATAATCTCAGGATAATCTCAAACAATATGTAAGATGGGAAGCACCAATGATGTGATGGGAGACACAAACCACGCACCAAAACCACCAAATACTTTCTTGTTCGTTCTTTGTAATGAGAACGTCATTATCGAGAGCACAAAGGTCAAGACGACTACACAGGTTCAGAGCAAACCTCAAAGGCTTATTCAGCATTCCAAAACCCACCCTTAATTAACCTTAATTAAGCCCTTTCTTATACAGTGGGCTCTTTTTTTTTTTTTTTTAAAGATTATGTGCTTATTTGAGAAGAGTGAGCATGAGACAGAGGAGTGACGGGATGGGGGGGAAGCAGATTCCCCACTGAGCAGGGAGCCTGATGTGGGGCTCCAACCCGGGACCCTGGGATCATGATGAAGTCAGACACTTAACCCACTGAGCCACCTAGGCACCTCTATATGGGAGGTTCTTATGGAAGGTTCTGTTCATTGGTTATTGAAAAGTTATTCCCAACTCACTTTTCCTGGACATCTCCCACCACAGAGGCTTAAAAGCTCAATGTTTGCTTTTTGAGCTTTTTGTCTAGCTAGGGAGGGTATGATAGCACAGGGCCCATGTGACGAGCAGAATTCTGCCAGCATTTCTAGGTCAAACTTGCTATCTTGTCTTTTAAAGACTAGATGTCCTAGCAAGACCTTTCGTCCTTCCCCTTCATTGCTGTCTTGAATGCAGGCATGATGTCTGGGGCCACAGTCATAAGAAAAGACCAAGAAACTTTCAACAACACATGCCACTGGATGAATGCCAGCAGTCATCTAGTTCCAGAACTTCAATATGAAGAAAAAATTTTTAAGATACGACAAATGGAGCTTTATGTTGTTTGCAACCACCGCATCCTGAGCTGATTGAGTGTTTCACATGTGTCTTTTGTAATTCCTACAACACCCTGCAAGGAAGCCTACTTTATAAATGAGGAAACTGGGGCATGAACCATTTAAATTGCTTGTCTGAGACTACACAATGGTCTCATCACTTTGCTAGTGTTTCCAACTTTTCACATAGGTTTCATTTGCTGACAAAACATGAATGCTTTCATGCACTTGTAGGGTTCTTCTCTCTCTGTATCTCTCTATCTCTCTCTCTCTCTGTTGTATTATTCCTACCAGCAAAGTTAGATTCTAGCCTAGTCCTACTATAGCCTGCCCTCAAGGACTCTCCTCCACTCCATATCCTCTTCTGTAAAATGAAAGTCTCTTTCAGTCCTAAAGTCCAGTGATGCTGTCATGTCCTCATAAGACTGTGAGCTTCACAACACCAGGGCTGGTGTCTCTGTTTTCAAGCCCATGTTGCTCTGCCCATAACAGAGAGGCAGTCATTTTATTGAGTATGGATGTTTAATTAACTTTCTCTCTAAAGACCTATAATAGAAGCATAAAAAGGATGGCCTAAAGAACAATGGGGAAATGTTATGAGGAAATCTTAATTCAAGCTCATCAACTGGAGACTGGAAACACTCCTTAGGAAGAAAGATAGCCTACAAGTGTGAGATGCCTTCATCTTCTCAAGGGATGTTTGTTGGGTATCTCTCGTGAGTCTGGTCTCTTATGAGCAGGCGGCTGGTTGGGATTTTATAAAAGGTGGCATTCCAGTTGGGGGATGTGCATAAAAACTTACAGGGCAGCACAGTGAGTGTGATGATACAAGGACACAGAGAGAAAGAGAAAAGACCCAGGCAGCTCCTCAGTGGAAATGAGAGCTAAGTTTTGAGAGATTTTGATTACGGATTTCAACAGCGAACCAAGAGGAGACAGGGCAGGGATGACTCTGGCTGAGGAAACGTGTCCAGGGTCACTCAGGCACATAATGCAAGTTTGGGAACTGCAGGATGCTGAAGCATGGGGTGTGGGGGGTGCGGGGGGTCTCTGGGGAACAGTTTGGAGCATGAAGATGGTGCCTAGTTAATGATGGTGCCTAGTTAATGAGGGTGCCAGGCTGAGGGGAATGAACTTCTTTGGTAGGCAAAGTGGCACCAGGGACAGGATCAGATGCGAAACTTTAGAAAGTTCACTTTGTAATATGAATTTTGGAAAATGGCTAAGGCACACTAGCCTCCCTGTAATTTGATGTCCATAAAATGATTCATGTGTATATAGTCTATAACTAAGAGTGACAGAAAGGTAGCAACAGACCTGAATGGAGAATGTTGAAGGTTCCAGGGGTAAAATGATGAACTAAGACACGGGGATGGGGATGCAAGGGATGATGGTAAGTGATGCCAAGGCGACAGGAGATAATACGTGACAAGCAGTTAGGGGAAGAGGCAGGAAGGATGATGAGTGAGAGCATGATACTGGGGAACTCAGCCCGGGGAGGAAGTTCTGTTGAGCCAGATGATGAGATTTGCTTTGGACACGTTTGATTTAGAATGCCAAGCCATATCTGAGGCGAGATGTTCAGTAGAACATGGACAAGTGTAGGTCTGGTGCTTAGAGTACAGAGAGTCACGAGTACTTAGGACAGTGGTTCTCAACCCTTTGAAAACCGGCATCTCCTTTATGTGATAAATAGTAATTCCCCTGCAATAAATTATATATATATATATATATATATATATATATATATATATATTTATATATATATATATATGGAATCCAAATAATAAGGGCGCCAGGATGGCTCAGTTGGTTGAGCTTCTGACTCCTAGTTTTGGGCTCGTGTCATGATCTCAGTTTCGTGGACTTGAGCCCCATGACGGGCTCTGTGTTCAGTGGGGAGTCAGCTTCTCTCTCTCTCTCCCTCCTCTCTCTCCCTCTGGCCCTCCCCCCACTTGCAAAGGCTCTCTCTCTCACTCTAAAATATATAAATAAATCTTAAAAAAAAAAAAAAAAAGAATCCAAATAACACCAGGTAAAGGAGCAATAAAAGGAAATCAGTTTATTTTCTGAAGTGAAAATTTAGTATTTATAGAATCAGGCATGACTACCCTTACAGTGAAAGTATATATAAAATATGTAGATAAGATTAGTTCCTACAGAACACATTCATTTGTTCATTCATTTAACAGCTGTTGACTGAGTGTCTTCAAGTTCTCAAGTACAGTTTTAGGCACTGGGAAAACAGCCGTGGAATGAAAAGACCCCAGACTCTGTTCTCATGGAATTTACAATCTCTCCCAGGGCAGGACAGACAAGCAAACATGTAAGTGAATAATAGTATGTTTTTTATGAAAGAGAAATAGAAACAGAGAGAGAGAGACAGAGACAGAGAGAGAGACAAGAGAGAGAGACAAGAGAGAAAGCATGAAAGCTGGGAGGGGCAGAGGGACAGAATGGATCTTAAGCAGCCTCCATGCCCAGCCTGGAGCCCAACACAGGGCTCAGTCCAGGACTCTGAGATCATGATCTGAGCTGAAATCACGAGTCAGGTGCTTAACCGAGTGAGCTACCCAGGTGCCCTAACAGTAACATGATTGCTTGCGGTGATGAGAGTTCTGAGGAAATGACAGACTCCTGGGAGGAAGGGTGATTGGTGGGGGAGAGGAACTACTCCAGACGCAAAGTCAGGGAGAGTCTCTCTGGAACCCTGAAGAGGAGAAAGAGGCGGCCAGCTGAAGGTCTCAGCAGGGACCTACGATGGAGTGAAGCTGGGTGTGTCTGAGAACCACAGAGAAGGCCAGTTGTCAGGCCTGAAGGTCCTGTGGTCAGGCAGGAATGTCATGTGTTAAGGTGAAAAAGGAGTAAGAAGTACATATTATATCATGTAGGGCCCTGAAGGTCAAAATAGGAAGTTGAAGTTTTGGTCTAAGTGCCATAGGAAACCACTGAAAAAAAAAATTTTGGGGGGGGACGCCTGGGTGGCTCAGTTGGTTAAGCAGCTGCCTTCGGCTCAGGTCATGATCCCAGCGTCCTGGGATGGAGTCCCACATCGGACTCCTTGCTCCGCAGGGAGCCTGCTTCTCTCTCTGACTCTGCCTTCCACTCTGTCTGCCTGTGCTCGCTCTCGCTCGCTCTCTCTCTGACAAATAAATAAATAAAATCTTTAAAAAAAAATTTTTTTTTAAGATTTTATTTATTTATTTGACAGACAGAGATCACAAGTAGGTAGAGAGGCAGGCAGAGAGAGAGGAGGAAGCAGGCTCCCCGCTGAGCAGAAAGGGCTCAATCCCAGAACCCTGAGATCATGACCTGAGCTGAAGGCAGAGGCTTAACCCACTGAGCCACCCAGGTGCCCCTGAAAATTTTTAATCACTGGTGTAGTGTGATCTGATTCGAATTTTAAAAAGGATGTTCTGGGGGAGCCTGGGTGGCTCAGTGGGTTGAGCTGCTGCCTTCAGCTCAGGTCATGATCTCAGGGTCCTGGGATCGAGTCCCGCATCGGGCTCTCTGCTCAGCAGGGAGCCTGCTTCCCTCTCTCTCTCTCTGCCTGCCTCTCCGTCTACTTGTGATTTCTCTCTGTCAAATAAATACATAAAATCTTAAAAAAAGGATGTTCTGGAGACTTCCAGTTAGTGATAGCATGGCAGATTTCCTAAATGAAATCTAATCTCATCAAAATGGGAAATGAATCCCTGCCCTAAAAACAACTAAAAATTCTGGATAATTTTATGTTTCTAATATTTAAAAATCTTGCAAACAGGCCAGGAATTTCCAGATGACCAAATGAAAGAAAAACAAGAATCCTAGAGGGTACATCCTTAGAAATGGCTTTCGTCCTAAGGGTGTTTGCTCAACTTTAGTGAACTTTAATTTTTGTTTTATTTGATGTTCAAGGCATGCAGAAAGAGATGAAGTCTAGGGCCCACTCAAGCTGGGAGGGTAATAAAACTACCCTCCACCCCAGTATAAAGCTCAGTTCCCAAAAGAACAGATCTTAAAGAGTGAAGAAGAAAAGAAACCATGGTGCAGAAGGAGAAAGCAGACACTCCCACAGAAATGTCAATGGGAATATAAAACAGTATCAACACTTTGTAAGATGGTCTGGAAGTTTCCTATAAAATGAAACATAATCCTATGCTACGACCCAGAAATTCTATTCCTGAGGTCTTTACCCAAAAGAATGAAAACATATGCCCCAAAATTGACTTGTATGGGAATATTTATAGAAACTTTATTTATAATAGCCCCAAATTGGAAACAACTCAAGTGTTCACCAACACAAGAATGCATAAACAAGTTGTGGTGTATGTATACAATAGAATACTAGCTAGCAATAAAGAAAGAACCAACTACTGATACACTTAACATCATGAATACATTTCAGAAACATTATGCTAAGTGAAAGAAGCCTCACGCAAAAGAGCACAAAATGTAGGATTCTATTTATATGAAATTCTAGAATGTACTAAACTAATCTCAGAAGGCAAAAATAAGAACAATTCATGCTTCTAGGGTTAGAGATAGGGAACATGGACTCATTGGGAAGAATAGGAGAAGACTTTCTGGTGTTACATTAATGTTCTGTATCTTCATAAAACTGAAAGCCATAGAACAGAAAATTTTAAATCTGTGCATGTCATGTAATTTAAATGTTATTCTCCAATAAACAAATATTGACTCAATTAATAATATACATGTATGACAAAGTGTGGTATGTACTTTCAAACACATCAAAAACACTCTGGGGTGGTGGACAGATAAGGGAGTGGATGCGTGGGAAGATTTGTAAATAAAACAAATAGAGTGTAATAAAAGAGTTCATAATAAAATGATTGAAGAAGAAAAGAAAGTGTGAAAATGTGCCCATCTTGACTTTGATGGTAGGTGGAAAATAAAAAATAATTCACAGTATCCCAAAGGAAGAGTTTAATTTAAATGGTCCTCGGTTGTCAGTGCCCATAATACAACTGGGAGAAACAAAGGCAAGAAGAATCCTAGTTCTATCCAGGACTCAAAGGATTCTCTTAGATAAAGTTTTAAAGATGATGAGCTCATAAACCCAAGTATCTCAGAACACAAGGAAACAAGAGGCCATGAATGAGAAGCAGCAGAAGAAAACACATCTCAGAAACAGAGCATTTGAATGAGGACATAGAATATGTTTAATGTTTACTATGTTTAAAGAAATATGAGATGCTTAGAGGCTTACGCTTATGAGCCAAGAGCAAGAAACTATAAGATTTTATCAAGTAGGTTAGATCAAAGGATATCTAGACACAAAAGGAAAAATAACAGAAGGTTAAAAGTCAGTGGATGGAGTGATACACAGACTGGGAGGACCTGAAGAGAGTATGAGCTAAAAAGAAGATAGCTACACCTCAGCTAGACAGATAATATATAAATACGTTCAAAGTCGAGGAATATAGAGAGGGAAGGTCCAACACACACCAAATTAGCATTTTGTAAAAAGGCAGAGGCAAAAGGCAGAGGAGGAAATGATTTGAAACAAATGCTGAGAACTGACAACAGAATTATTAAAAGATATCAACCCTTGGACTCAGGATACCCCAAGTATTCCAAGTAGGATAAATTAAAAAGAAATGCATTCTTCACTATATCAGAGTAAAATTGCAGAAAGCCAAAGAGAAGAGGTGGATTACCACATAAGAATGACAAGTGAGATTTACCAGTGACTCCATCACAGAGAGATTAGGAGCCAGAAGACAATAGAAACATATCTTAAGTGTTTTTAGAGCACAGTTGCAAAACCCAGATTAATATGCATTGCGAAACTATATTTCAGGATGGGTGTAAAATAAATACATTTCCAGCTGTGTCATTCTGCTCACATTTCACCGGCCAAATCAGTTGGGATGATTATGCGTCATATCAAACTTTCGGGTGTCTAGCAGGAGAGGGGAATCAGAAATCTTGATGACCATTAGCTACTTGACTATGTACAACAAATTACAGAGGTGGCAAAAACAGTAAAAAGCAAGACAAATTAGGAACACAAAATTCAAGAGAATGCTGCCTTTGGAGGAGAGAAGGATATATGACTGAGGAAAGGCATACCTCTGTATTCTTCAAAAGTATTTATTGGTAATATTCTCTGTCCTAAGCTGGGTGATGGGTGCATCTGGTGTTTGTTTTATTACCTTTACAACGTATAAATTTGGTGTTAAGAATAATTTATAAAATATAAATATTTATAATATATAGAAATAAATACACACACACATATTTTCCTCAGCACAGGACTTGAACTCCCCGTGAACTCACTGAGATCAAGACCCAAGCTGAGATCAAAAGTCAGATGCTTTACCAACTAAGTCTTCCAGGCCCCCTGGAATGATAAATCTATATATAATGAGATATAGTACATACATAAATATCCAACAAAAATATATATTGAAATAATATAAATTTAACAATATATGAATAAATATATAATCTATAAAACAAGTATAGTTTGACCATTAGTGTGTGTATATACATATACGGGTATTTGTGTATTTGTGTATGTATTTATGTGTGTGTGTATGTGTGTATGTGTATAGTTATTTGATAATAAATATATATATTTATTTGACACATATATAGTTATTTGAAAATAAAAACACCACCAGATCACTCCAGCTACTTTGCAGGGTGGAAGCAGGGAAAGTAATGGGGAGGCTCTTTCAATAAAACAAATGAAGCAGGAGAAGAGCTGAGCCTGCAGCGACAGTAATGGAGATCTGAGAAAGTGGCTGAATTCATGATTCATTCTGGAGCTGGAGCCAATGAGAAATCGAATTTGAAATCTGAGGAGAAGATAGGACATGGGAAGGGCTGCTACTATTTCAGTCTATAAGACTGGGTAGATGGAGATGTCATTGAGAAGAGGTAGATTGGGAAAGGAAAAGTTTGATGAGCGCAGGCAAGAACTCTCTGACTACCATGGTTTTGATAACGTACTAGATATTAAAAATGAAGACGCCAAGTAGACCGAGAGTAGAACAATCTGGGGGAGAGGTCACGGCTTGAGATGTACCTTAGGGAGTCCTGAGCAAATAGTGATATTTCATCATCTGTCATATTAAAAGATAGGAAATGTTTAAATGTTTATCAAAGCTGGCTACTGATATAAATTATAGTATCCATAATGGAACCCCAAGTAGCCACTGAACAACAGCACAGCTTCACACAGACTGATACTAAAGGTGTCCAGGATATAGCATTAAGCTAAAAAAGCAAATGGCGCATGTGTTGTATGATTTGAGTGAAAAAGAATCACATTATATGCTTATGCATGGGTGGCAAATTTCTAGAAGATACATGAACATGTGTCAACACAGTTATTTGTCCAGAAGTGGGGTAGAGGTAAGATATGGGGAGAATGGATTTTGCGTATCTTTTTTTATTATTTTAAATTTAGCTTTGAATAATTTGTAATTTGTAATTATTGTAATTTGTAAGTAAATACCATGGTGGTGATTGTGGTGGTGGCTGTGTGTTTTCAAAGGGTGCTTCTGGTGATGACAGGAACAGAGCTAAACCAGGAGAATGGAGCCCTGAATTCCTCACTGGCTGTTTGTGTGATGTGGGACCACAGCCCTCTCTCCTGCTTTGGCTTTCGTCTTCTCATCCACAAAGCATCATCCCTGAGCAAATGGACCTCTGTATTCAAATTCGTACCTAGACGAATTTTACCTGATGCCATGTTCTATCCAGGCTTATTTATTTATACCACATCTCAACACATGGACTCAAATACTCTTGATTTATATCATTCTGATCCAATCCGTCCAGTTCTGTTCAATTCATCCAAGATCATTTAATCAACAGCGTGTCTACCTGCGTCCCAGGTACCGTGGAAGGGACAAGACAATAAAAAATGGTCCTAAATCTCACAAGGACTCCTTGTAGTTGGAGATGTAGTCACACAAGCAGTTATGATACCCTCAGTAATAAGACAGAGGTCCTAGAGGTCAAACAGGTGAAGCAATGATGAGCTTGTCTGGGAAGCCCTGGGGCGGGGGGTGGGGGGGCTGGTTCTCTGGTAGCCCCCATCACAGTTTACCAATAATATCTGCCTACTCTTCCTGGGAGAAAATTCCATGTTCCCAACTCACTGAAGGCACACTTGGTCATGAGACACCTTTGCCACTGGAGTAGGAGAAGCGATGTGTGTCACATTCATGCAAGTTTCAGAATAGTGTGGGCGTTGCTACATGTCTTCCCTCGTCACTGAATATCCCAGATGGTTTTGGCCAGGTTATTCTGGCGTTAGGCAACCACGATGGCCTTGTAGTTTGAGTGGGATTCAAACTTTGTGAGATTCAGTCCCTGAGTCACTCACAGTTGTGGCTGATCAATGACAGGGGGCTGAGTCTTCCAAACCAAGAAATGCCAGGCCATAACTTACTAATGTATTAGGGGCCAGGAGCACCAAAACCGTATCCTTCATGGGTGAGAAGTCTCAAGATAGATACCAGGAAGGAGAGCACATTCTATGAGAGCTCACTTCTGTCGCAGGGGACAATGCATTTCTCCTTCAGCAAGCGATAAGGAAACAATTCCTGCCATAGTCCTCTTTTTTTAAAAAGGGGCTTTTAGTTGCCATGATGTGCATGAAGTCAGTTGCCACGATGGCAAAACTAACCGTATACATAAATTAGCCATACTATAAACAAGACCTGTCCCTGTCTTCAGGGTGGCTCATTCCTAAAAGGGGTAAATCCAACACTCAACTTCATACAGAGAGACCCAAAGAGCTGTAAATGAAGGAGCCTCTCTTGCTATCCAGCCTTTAGAAGTGAGACAGGAAAAGGCTGTTCCTCGGTTCAGACTGCTCCTTTGAATTTCCTAAAAAAAACCCACTACCATCTAATAGGAAGTGGATGATGTGGAAATGTATCTGGGAGCAAAGAAGTTAGCTAAGATACCAGGCTTTGGGGTTCTCAGAACACCTTCAGCAACTCTATTGGGATGACAATCAAAGCGATTCATTAGAGCTCTCATGACATTTTTTTCTTCTTACCTCTCTTCTTTGCTCATGAAACTGAATTTTTTTTCCAGGTAGAAAAGATAATTGTAAATATTAGCATACTTAAGAAGAGATACAGTGCTTTAAATTCATGACACAGGTCTTGACGTCCTGCCTAGTAGTTCTATTCTGTTTTTTTCAACAATCCCACTCTCCTAACTTTTTATTGTAGACCTTCTCCTCCCTTCTTAATACATAAAGTTTGGGTACTCATGGAGCTTAAATTCTGGGGACATGGAAGGCCAAAAATGAATAAAGAAGCAAATATATTTTTCAGATAGGTGATAAGAGATAATGACAAAGAATGAAGTAGGAAAAGGGACAGAAAATGAATGACAGAGGTGGGCAGGAGGAGGGGCTGTTTTTGACTAGCTAGTCTGGAAGTTTCTCTGATAAAATGACATTTAAACAAAGAACAAGAGGATATAAAGGAATTACCCATGTGGACATGCAAAGGAAGATCCTTCTAGGCATAAGGAATTACACGTGCAAAGGTCCTGAGACTGCAGTGTGATGGTTCTAATCAAGGAAGAGAAAGGAAGAAAGTGCAGCTTTAAAAAAAAAGCAGTGAAGGGGCACCTGGGTGGCTCAGTGGGTTAAAGCCTCTGCCTTCAGCTCAGGTCATGATCCCAGGGTCCTGGGATCGAGCCCTACATTGGGCTCTCTGCTTAGCAGGAAACCTGCTTCTTCCTCTCTCTCTGCCTGCCTCTCTGCCTACTTGTGATCTCTGTCTGTCAAATAAATAAATAAAATCTTTAAAAAAGAAAAAGTGGAAAAAGTAAGGGGAGAGTGGTAGGAGATGAGGTCAGAGGGGCAAGGAGCAGCCAGCACACTTAGAATTTTGGAGACCATCCTCACCTTCATCATCCTCACTCTTAGCTAATGACCTCACTTCTTATTTCACTGAAGAAAAAAAAAAGGAACCAATCAAAACAGAACTTTTACCTCATTCACCACCACATCTACAGCCTATCTGCATCTGTGTCCTTAGAGTTTCACTTCTCTCTTCCTGCCTCGGACAACTGCCCATATTCCTGTCTCTAGCGGAGGGCCTGATCTCTACGACATCACTCCCACTGCTGTTCACTGTCCTGCGCTGCTCGTGTTTTCCTGTCTACCAGGCAATTCTTTCTTGCTACAATCTTCTGTTTTTAAACACCCTCTTTGAACTCCTCCATTCTTTGCTTCTCTTCACGGAAACATTTCCCTGGCCTGTCTTGTCTATCCATCTTTGTTCCTTTTGTCACATCCATTCCTGAACCCAGGACAAGCTGTCACGTGCTCTCATGGCTTCACAGAATTTCTCCTGTTGGGGTCCTTCCTGGTAGCCACCATGCTGCCGAACCCATTGTTAATTTCCTAAATCTCAACGCTCTTAACGGATCAGTAGCACCTGACAGGTCCTCCCTCTTGAGGCATTTTCTTCCTGGGATCTCTTACTTCCCCCTGGCAGCTTCTCCTCCTCAGTCTCCTTCCCTGGAACACCCTTTCCTTCCTCACCTCTCAGTGTCAGGACTCTGCAGGGCTCAGGCCTCAGCCCTTCTCTCATTACCATCAACACTCATGCCGTGGGTGATCTTCTCCAGTTCCATGGTTTAAAAACATTTTTAGCTTCGTGCACAATTCTCAGAAGAAGTTAGGTCTTTCTGCAAACTACCCTCAAGTCTCAGTGGGCTAAAACAACAAAGATTTCTCTTTCATTGTCAATTTCCATCCTGAGTCAGCAGAGGCGTCTGTCACTCAGGGACCCAGGCTGACACACGTGTGCACAACCCCCTAGGCGGGGAAAGAGGCCATTGTGACTCACACTCATAAGGCTTAACGCTTCTGCCTGAAGTGACGTAATCATTACTGTTCCCGAGTCATTGGCCATTTCGAGTCACGTGGCTCTGCCAAAGGGTAAGGAGACAGAAAGTACAGTCCCGCAATGGGCCTCGGGATATTGGTGAACGGCTCTCATGGTTGCACCTGTGACAGTTTGCTCTCAACATCTCTGCTAAACTCCAGACTGGTGGATCAAAGTGCTTACTTGACATCTTTTGGATGTATAGGAGATAATTCAGACTTCATATATCTAAACCAAAATCCCTGGCTTTTCGCTTGCCCTCACCTCATACTGCCAAATTTGTCACTGCCTCTGACTGACGTCTTGATAGTAACAACCCCATTCTACCTGCTACTCAGGCCAAAACCTTGGAGTCCTCTCTGACTACTTTCTGTTTTCCAGATCCACACTTTATCTGTAAATTCTGTTGGCACAAGAGAGTCAAGATAAGACAGTTTCAAAAGGATTGCTCTTCTACAGAATTAAAGTGTTGGCACTTTAATTAAAATATATACAGAATAGGACTTCTTCCTGCCCATTATTATAGCCATTCTAGCATGAATTACCATCATCTCTTGTATGAATGGGATTCCCTTGTTGCCTCCCTATGTATATCCTGTATCCTTCTTTCTGTAGAAGAGCAATCCTTTTGAAACTGTTTTATCTTGACTCTCTTGTGCTCAGAACCTGTCAGTGGCTCCCTAGCTCATTGCAGTAATATCTGAAGTCATTATGGTCGATACATTCTGCTTCCTGCCACCTCCTTGACCTCATCTCCTGTCCCCACTCTAGCTGTTCTTCCTTGAACACACCAAGCACACACTTGCCTCAGCGCCTTTGCACATGTACTTTTCTGTGCACAAATGACCTTCCCTCAAATGTCTACATGGCTTGCTCCCTTATATTCTCTTATTCCCTGTTTAAATATAATCTTATCAGAGAAACTGATAAAATGCTACTACCTGCTTTCCACCTATATCATTCTCAATCTCCCTTTTCCCTTTATACTTTGTTATTACTTTTTTATCTCCTAGAAAAGTATAGTCATTAAACTCTTTACTTGTGGTCCCCCTTGCTCCCAGAATGTAAGCTTCATGAGCACCAAATCTGAGTCCTATGTCCCCAATGCCTAAAACAATGCCTAACACCTATTAAACACTCAACAAGTATTTGTCAGATGGATAATTAAGAAAAACAACTAAAATATCTAACCTTTATTGAGTGCTTACTCCTTGCCTTGCTTTATGCTTTACATTATTGTACTTGATGAAGCATCATCTCCACTTACAGAGGAGAAGATAGACACTTAGCAGGCTATAACTTGCTTAAGGTCATTCAGTTGGCAGAATGTGGAGAGACTGGTCTCAGCCCCTCATCAGTCTGCCTCCAAGTCCATGATCCTAACCATCAGAGGCTAATGATCTTGTCCTGGTGTGATTTTGGCAAATCCCCTAGTGAGCAATCTGTTAATGCACTCTTAAATTAGAACCCAAAAGTAAGGAAGGATTAATAATTAAATCTCACCAAAAAAAAAAAAAAAAAAAAAGAACTAGACAGACCTAGAAGATTATGAGCTTTAAATGGAATAAAAAATAGATTTCGGAATTCTATTGATTCTCAGTCTTCCATTTTGTATGTAAACCCACCCAGATAATGTTTTCATACTTAATAACCTAACATAAAGCCTAAAGCTCCAAAATAACTCAGGGTCCTTGCCCGGTCTTAACAACAAACAAGCAAAACTCTGGTCTGATATCTTCCTCCCTCCCTCCCTTCTTAAGGAGGTATAATTGACAAATTGGTCAAGGGTGTTTCTGACCAGACTTTGACCCTAACAAATTAGGCTGGCAGAAAGGAGAGCTGAATATTGAATGCATCTTCTAAAATTGCTTCTGATCTAAGCTACCTGGTGATGTAACTGGAAAGTTCGGAGAGTGCTGTGTCAGTCTGAGCATATTCTGTTTCCCTGGAACGAGGGCATCACTGGCTCTGTCTTCTACCAACAGCAACATTTCTTATTCATAGGGTTCTTTCTCCACAGGGCCATGAATTATTGATAGAGCTCATGGTTAGGCAAGACCCCTGTCACCCTAGACAAACATGACACCGTTCCTCATCTCAGTTCGGCCGGCACAGATGTCCCCTTGCAGCAACCCATGTGCATGCTTATCCAAGGCAATGTGAGGACGGCTGTAGTTCAAGCTACATGTCAAAATAAAAGAGTCTTTTCTTTGACTAAATGAAAAAGAGAAAGGAGAGGGGAGGGACACAGGCAATTGTCATTGCCCTAAACACACATCATTACCAAATGTCTCTTAAGTTGACCCGGAAGCTCTCTCCGGACTCAAAATCTTAATTGTAACCCATCTGCACTGAAATACCTTCCCTTCGAGCTCTTAGATCTTTCTTTTCTTAGTTTTGGCATTTTTGTTACATGTAAAAATGCACCGAAACATGCAAAGTGCATGCAAAATAAAGTTGGTTACCAAAGGATTTGTTCATTCAATTATTTTCCTATCTTCTTTTCATAGGTATTTTCAGAGCTGCTCTGTGAAGAGCACAGTAAGGAGGGTCTTGAACTACAGTCACAGTGTTATTATAACGGGAAGGACGGCATCCTGGCCAAACTCTTTACAGATGAGGAAACAAGACCATGAAGTCGAGCAGCTTGCCCAAGCCCATCCTGGTGGCTCAGAGAGCACGGACTGAACAGTTGCAGCTTCTAGCCTCCCAGTCCTGGGTCCTTTTCACTGGACAGCCTGCTGGCTTCCTCTGGACGTGGGTTCCTGCCCTCTACCATTCTGCTCTTTAGATCTAGCTCTTTTTCCTCTGTCCTATATCCCTATATCCTAACATGAGGCAGACTGATTACCAAGTTCAGGAAAAGTGGTCTCCTCAAAAGCTGGGTGATAAATTACACGTGATAATTATTTAACATGTTCTATTGACATCTACAGTTTTTAAAAGATTTTATTTATTTGTTTGATAGAGAGAGAGAGAGCACACAAGCAGAGGAAGTGGCAAGGTAGAGGGAGAGGGAGAAGCAGGCTCTCTGCAGAGCAGAAGGAGCCCAATGTGGGACTCGATCCCAGGACCCCAGCATTGTGACTTGAGCCAAATTGAGTCACTTAACCAACTGAGCCACCCAGATACCCAACAACAACATTTTTATTTTATTACCAAAACTAAATCAGTGATATGTCAGAAGAAAACTCTTACACCTTTCTCATATCCCTGGGGGTATAAGGTACCACTTACAACACACCAATGCCTCCATTTCAAAAAATAAGCAAATATAGCTATAGGAAGAGAACTTAGTGCGACGATGATGAATTTTACACACTGGATACTGGGATGAAAAAAGCATTAAAAATAAATGAATTCACATCACTTCTCGGCCTTTTGGCTAAGATCAAGTGTAGTATCTGTTCTTATCAGTTTAATATCTGATACGTCCTCTATCCGAGGACAATATATTAAATGGATTTTTGGAGCAGGGAGATGGAATAGGAGCTTGCTCCGTCCACTCCATGCATCGACGTGGTATTGCAGTACTTCCAGGAACGGTGCACCAAAACAAAACAAAAACGAATTCACACCGAAAATAAAATTTGTTAATGGGGCAGTTTTAAATATGGAACCAACTGGGGCGTCTGGGTGGCTCAGTGGGTTAAGTCGCTGCCTTCGGCTCAGGTCATGATCTCAGGGTCCTGGGATCGAGTCCCACATTGGGCTCTCTACTCAGTCAGGAGCCTGCTTCCCTCTCTCTGTCTCTGCCTGCCTCTCCATCTACTTGTGATTTCTCTCTGTCAAATAAATAAATAAAATCTTTAAAAAAAAAAAAAAAAGATGGAACCAACTAGTTTTGATTCCTCCCCCAAGTTCCCTGCCACTGAGTCTGGGTGGGACTTCCTGACTCACGGGGAATCCACAGGATGTGGTAGAAGCTTCAAGCCTAGCCCAAGAAAAGTCCTGTGGTCCCTACCTTGTTCACTGCCGTGCTGGGCTCTTGTGTAAGAAGCTCACCAGCCTTGAGACCACCATGCTGGAGGCCATCCTGCAAGGAACCCACCAGGCTACAGTGGTTGAGGCCACCAGGCCTCCCAGTTGGCTTGGCCATTCTAATCATGGCTGCTGACCGCAGGGCACAGAAGTGCTGTCATCACTGTGCCCTTTCTGAATTACTGACCCACAGGCAGTGAGTATAAACAGATTTCTTTTTTGTTTTTTGCTATTTTTTAATTTTACGCCACTAAGGTTTTTGGGGCAGGGAGGGATCCTAGCATACTGCAAAGGCCACTGAGGCATTTCAATAGCTCAATGCTTCTCTTTGTGCAAATTCATAATTCTTCACACCGTGGTGCACATTATTTTTATTCTGCCACCCTTAGAGAATACTTTGGCTCATTCTTCACTGCGCTTGCATGTTCCTACAGTCTTTTTATAGCGTTCATGCTGGGATTCGTGTCGGTATTAACTGACATCTCCTCTCTATAAACAGGTCCGAGGTATACGTAACTCGACATAAATGAAATCATGAAGATGATTAAACTGTTGCGAGTACCACTGCAAATCATTCCGCTGGAATATTTATGAGAAAGATAATTGATCTATAAAACAGTGAAAAGTTTAATTTTAAGAAAGCTGTTCCCACCATTTTAGTTACTCCTACTTTATTCTATGAAGGATTTTAAAATGTATTCAGAGATTCACTAAAAATAATGTCAAGGGGATGTTAGCTGCTACATACTGGCTATTACCTACAAGCAAAACTGAAGAAACATAGTATATTTCACATGTCTTAACCATAATAAATGCCCAACAATGCCCAATTAAGTGTTGATTTTAGTGTTGACATCATTGGAGTAGAACGAGATAATGGAATTCAATTACAACCAAAAAAAAGAGTAAGAATGACTCTGAAAATGAAAAATAATTACAACTTTTCACTTTTCACTTTTAAATTGTAATTTGTAGCATCCACTGGCTGCTTGATTTGTCTGCCCAAGGGCTAGGAAGCACCGAACTGATTCAGTTAAATTATACATTTCTGGAACTGCAAGATCCCAATTCATCTTTCAGAGTTATAGAGTTCTATTCTAACACAAACTATTTCTATCAGAACACAAACTCTTATCTAATTAGTACTCTCTAGAAAGAGCTCGTTCCTTGTAACCCGGAGATGTGTGTGCACACGTGGGTATCAGTTCAACTGTTCTTTCTAGTGGACTCTCATAGATGCAGACTTCTACAGAATCCACTCAGACACAGCAATTTATTCTGAATGAGAAAGTGGTCAAAATGAGTAAACCCAACTTGGATAGACCCTGCCTCTTGATTTTCCCCTCGCCCAAGAACCTGGACTTAATTAAGTATATAAAGTATATATATATATATATATATATATATATATATATATATATATTAAAGTATATAAAGAACTTAGTTAAGTATATAAACCATTTACTTCAGAGCATGGTGGGCATGTGTTTTTGTATGATTAAGAGATTTGCTTTTCACATTGGTTGATATCATTCTTGGAACCATAATCTTCACAGCAAACTAGCAACACAAAGATATTTAACAAATTTGTCCAAATTTCCTGGGTTAATGGAGAAGAGAGCCATACTGGTTAACCTCAAAGGGAATTAGGGGACTACCCAAGACATTTGTACCTTTTGAGCTTGTTTTTGAGGAGAAATAAAGGAGTGTCAAGTGCCAAGCCAGACTCTCCTAGCTGTGCCTAGCAGCGTGGGCCCAGAAGTTGTCCCTCTCTGCTTTGCCAAGGTCCTGAAGCCCTTATCATACAGTTTTTTTAAAAAAATCTGCCAAAGGGGTGCCTGGGTGGCACTGTCAGTTATGTGTCCTGCTCTTGATTTCGGCTCAGGTCATGATCTCAGGGTGGTGGGATCAAGTCCCTCCTCAGGCTCCATGCTCTGCTTGAGTTTCTATCTCTCTGCTCCTCCTCCCCCTTCCATCCCAGGCGCGCTCACACTCTCTCTCTCTCTCTCTCTCTTCCAAAATAAATAAATACATCTTTTTTAAAAATCCCCCAAACTAAGATTATACTAACTTTCTTAATCACCCAGAACCCATCATGTTAAGAAAAACCTGGTAGACCTACAGAACCACTAAAACTCTCTTACAGGAGTTACCCTGAGGAGACTCAAGCAAGAAGGCAGGGGAGTAGGAGAGACCTAAATATCGTGGGGTCCCAGGAGTTCAGCTAGATAGTTATCAAACCCTTCTGAACACCTACAAACTCAACAGGAGATCGGAGAGAAGAAGGGCATCAATTCTGGGAACAGAAAAGGAACCATTTTCTGGAAGGTAGGACGAGCAGAGAAGTGAGTCCAAGGGGACATACAGGAAAATAGACCGTGGGGGGAGGGTCGGCTCCTGGCAAGCAGCAGAGCACAAAATCCGAACTGTTAGAAGTCTGCTCTACTGGGAGACGTGGCTCCAGAGGCTAAGCAGGGGGTGGAGCCCTTGCCAGGACAGTGGGGTCTCAGGACCAGCGGGGTCACAGAAAAACCAGGAGTGCCTGAGGGCATCAGAGTGGGGGAGGCTGTAGCAGAGACAGAGCTGAGAAGGGGGCTCTCAGCTTGGGGTTTCCTTAAATCATGATCCAAGACACAGTTGGGCCACTGCTCTTGGAGCAGGGACCCACGTGGCACGTCCAGGGAGACTCACCTTCCTCCGGGAGGAGCGCATGCCAGGAATCAGCTGGGTTTGGAGACTCCAAAGGGCACCGAGCGCCGGAGACAGAAACACTTGCTCACAGGCTGGGTGAGCTCGGAGAGCTGCCGGAGACCAGGGAGAGGGGAGGGTTCACTGAGGAGTGGGGCCCCAAGCTCTCGGCTCCTCCAGCCAGAGACTGGGCGCCGCCATCTTCATTCCCCTCCTCCAGAGCTCTACGGAAAGCGTTCAGGGAACAAAAGCTCCAGAATGCGAACCTGAGCAGATTGCTTAGCCCGCTGGCAAGGGCGGTGCAATTTTGCCTCTGGCAAAGATATTTGAGAATCACAGGGGCAACAGGTCCCTCCCAAGAAGATCAGCAAGAACACCCAGCCAAGCCCAAGTTCACTGATCATGAGAACTGCAGAACTCAAGAGGTAGGGCAATGCAACCCATAAATTTTAAGGCTTTTTCCTCATGGTTCTTTAGTTTTTCAAAGTTAATTTTTTTTTTTTTTTAAAGATTTTATTTATTTATTTGACAGAGAGAAATCACAAGTAGATGGAGAGGCAGGCAGAGAGAGAGAGGGAAGCAGGCTCTCCGCTGAGCAGAGAGCCCGATGCGGGACTCGATCCCAGGACTCTGAGATCATGACCTGAGCCGAAGGCAGCGGCTTAACCCACTGAGCCACCCAGGCGCCCTCAAAGTTAATTTTTTTTAATTTTATTTTTTTCTTATTCTATTTTTTAAAAATTTTCATTTTTCCTATTTTAATGTTTTAAACTATTTTTTCTTATCAGTAGTTTTTAAAAAATCTTTTTAAATTTTCATTGTTATAGTCATACTCTCTCCCTTCATTGTATTTAACCTTATTTTTTGTATATGTATAGATTTTTCTTTCTTTGAAATTTTGGGATACAGTTTCTTTTAACAGATCAAAATATACCCTAAATCTAGCACATGGCTTTGTTCTAGTCTCCAGCCTGATCATATTCTTTCCTCTTTTTTCCCTTCTTTTTTCAATCAACTTTTCAATTCCTTTTTAGAATCTTTTAAAATTTTCATCTTTACACTCATATTTCATTTCTTCATTGTGTTTAAATATATATATTTTTTTCCTTTAAAATTTTGGGAGGCAGTTTCTTCTAACTGACCAAAATACACCTAAAATCAAGTGTGTGGCTCTGTTTTATCCATATATATATATTATATATATATGAATATATATATATAATATTATATTATATTATATATATATATATTTTTTTTCCCCACCATCCCTTCTCCTCCCCCCCAGTTTCAGGTCTCTTCTGATTTGATTAGTGTATATTTTTCTGGGGACATTGCTACCCTTTTAGTATTTTGTTCTCTCATTCATCTATTCTTATCTGAATAAAATGACAAGGTGGAAAAACTCACTTCAAAAAAAAAAAGAACAAGAGGCAGCACCAATGGCTAGAGACCTAATCAATATGACATTGGAATGAGGATTATCAAGGTGTTAGCTGGGCTCCAAAAACCCTGGAAGATAATAGAGAATCCCTTTGTGAAGAAGTAGAATCCCATTCTGGAGAAATAAAAGAACTAAAATCTAACCAAGTTGAAATAAAAAAGATATTAATGAGGTGCAATTAAAAATGGAGGCTCTTACTGCTAGGATAAATGAGACAGAAGAGGGACTTGGTGATATAAAAGACCAAATGATGGAGAATAAAGAAGCTGAGCAAAAGAGAGACAAAAAACTACTGGACCATGAGGGGAGAATTTGAGAGATAAGTGATACCATAAGATGAAACAATAGTAGAGTTATTGGGATCACAGAAGAAACAGAAAGAGAAAGAGAGGGGCAGAAGGTATACTGGAGCAAATTATAGCGAGAATTTCCCTAATCTGGTGAAGGAAACAGCGTCAAAGTCCAGGAGGCACAGAAATCCCCCTTTAAATCAATAAAAATAGGTCCACACCCCATCATCTAATAGTAAAGCTTACAAGTCTCAGGGACAAAGAGAAAATCCTGAAAGCAGCTTAGGGTAAGAATCTGTAACATACAATGGCAGAAATATTAGATTGGCAGCAGACCTATCCACAGATACTGGAAGGTCAGAAAGAACTGGCATGATATATTCAGAGCACCAAATAAGAAAAATATACAGCCAAGAATACTATATCCAGCTAGGCTGTCATTGAAAATAGAAGGAGAGATAAAGAGCTTCCACGTCAAACAAAAACTAAAAGAATTTGCAAACACCAAACCAGCCCTATAGGAAATATTGAAAGCGGTCTTCTAAGCAAAGAAAGAGCCTAAAAGTGACAGACCAGAAAGGAACAGAGACAATATACAGTAACGGTCACCTTCTAGGCAATAAAATGGCACTAAATTCATATCTTTCAATAGTTACCCTTAATGTAAATGGGCTAAATGGCCCAATCAAAAGACAAAGGGTATCAGAATGGATTAAAAAAACAAAAACAAGACCCACCTATGTGCTGTCTACAAGAAACTCATTTTAGACCCAAAGTCATCTCCAGATTTAAAATGAGGGGGTGGAAAACAATTTACCATGCTAATGGACAGCAAAAGAAAGCTGTGGTGGCAATCCTTATATCAGATAAATTAGATTTTAAGCCAAAGACTATAATAAGAGATGAGGACGGGTACTATCTCATACTTAAAGGGTTAGTCCAACAGGAAAATCTAACAATTTTAAATGTCTATGCCCCTAACATGGTAGTAGTCAATTATATAAACCAATTAATAATAAAATCAAAGAAATACATAGACAATAATACAATAATAATAGAGGACTTTAGCAACCTCCTCATTGAAATGGACAGAACATTCAAGCAAAAAATTAACAAATAAATAAAGGCTTTAAATGACACACTGGACCAGATGGACATCACAGATATATTTAGAACATTCCATCCCAAGGCAACAGAACACACTTTCTTCTCTAGTGCACATGGTACATTCTCCAGAATGGATCACATCCTGGGTCATAAATCAGGTCTCAACTGGTACCAAAAGAATGAAATCATTCCCTGCAGATTTTCAGACCACAATGCTTTGAAACTAGAACCCAACCACAAGAAGAAAGTTGGGAAGAACTCAAATACATGGAGGCTAAAGAGCATCCTACTAAAGAATAAATGGGTCAACCAGGAAATTAAAGAAGAATTTTAAAAATTCATGGAAACAAATGAAAATGAAAACACAACTGTTCAAAATCTTTGGGACACAGCAAAGGCAGTCCTGAGAGGAAAGTATATAGCAATGCAAACCTTTCTCAAGAAACAAGAAAGTTCTCAAGTACCCAACCTAACCCTATACCTAAAGGAGCTGGAGAAAGAACAGGAAAGAAAGCCTAAACCCAGCTGGGGAAGAGAAATAATAAAGATCAGAGCAGAAATCAATGAAATAGAAATCAAAAGAACAGTAGAATAGATCAACGAAACTAGGAGCTGGTTCTTTGAAAGAATTAATACGATTGATAAACCTCATTAGCAATCAGGGAAATTCAAATCAAAACCACATTGAGATACCACCTTAAACCACACAGAATGTCCAAAATGAACAAGACAGTAAACAACAAGTGTTGGAGAGGTTGTGGAGAAAGGGGAACCCTCTCACATTGTTGGTGGGAATGCAAGTTGGTGCAGCCAACTTTGGAAAATGGTGTGGAGGTTTCTTTAGAAATTAAAAATAGAGCTACCCTATGCCCCTGCAATTGCACTACTGGGTATTTATCCCAAAGATACAGATGGAGTGAAAAGAAGAGCCATCTGTACCCCAATATTCATAGCAGCAATGGCCACAGTCGCCCAACTGTGGAAAGAACCAAGATGCCCTTCAACAGATGAATGGATAAAAAAGATATGGTCCTTATATACAATGGAATATTATGCCTCCATCAGAAAGGATGAATACTCAAATTCTGTATCAACATGGATGGGACTGGTGGAGATTATGCTAAGTGAAATAAGTCAGGCAGAGAGAGTCAATTATCATATGGTTTCACTTACTTGTGGAGCATAAGGAATAACACAGAAGACAGTGGGAGGAGAGAAGGGAGTTGGGGAAAATCAAAGGGGGAGACGAACCATGAGAGACTATGAACTCTGAGAAACAAACCGAGGGTTTTGGTGGGGAGAAGGTGGGGGGGTTGGGTGAGCCTGGTGGTGGGTATTAAGGAGGGCACATATTGCATGGAGCACTGGGTGTGAAGCATTAACAATGAATCTTGGAACACTGAAAAAATAAAATAACGTTTAAATATTAAAATATATATATATTTTAATATATATATATATATACATATATATAGATGAACCCCTGGCCAGACTTACCCAAAAGAAAAGAGAAAGGACCCAAATTAATAAAATCATGGTTGAAAGAGGAGAGATCACAACCAACAGCAAAGAAACACAAACAATTATAAGAACATATTATGAGCAACTATACACCAGCGAATCTGACAATCTGGAAGAAATGGATGCATTCCTAGAGATGTATAAACTACCAAAACAGAACCAGGAAGAAATAGAAAACCTGAACAGACCCATAACCAGTAAGGAGATTGCAGCAGTCATCAGAAATATCCCAACAAACACAACCCAGGGCCAGACAGCTTCCCAGGGGAATTCTACCAAACATTAAAGAATTAAAGAATTCTACCAAAAATTCTACCAAACATATATTCCATTTATATAATTTAAAAACATTTAAATTAATTCTTTAAAGAAGAATTATTACCTATTCTCCTGAAACTGTTCCAAAAAATAGAAGTGGAAGAAAAACCTCCAAACTCATCTAATGAGGCCATCCCATCAAGGGATTACCTTGATCCCCAAACCAGACAGAGACCCCATCAAAAAGGAGAATTACAGACCAATGTCCTTGATGAACACGAATGCAAAAATTCTCACCAAAATACTAGCCAATAGGATCCAACAGTAAATTAAAAGGATTATTCACCACGACCAAGTGGGATTTATCCCAGGGCAGCAAGGTTGGTTCAACATCTGCAAATCAAATTAGTGTGATACAATACAGTAATAAAAGAAAGAACAAGAACCATATGATTCTCTCAATAGAGGCTGAAAAGCATTTAACAAAGTACAGCAACCTTTCTTGATCAAAACTCTTCACAGTGTAGGGATAGAGGGCACATACCTCAA